>NW_018405928.1:247994-258245 GCF_002113885.1 Mizuhopecten yessoensis
AAAAAATACTTAACACGTTTTAGATTAAGCTCACATAGTTTAAATATTGAGCAAGGCAGGTACAGAAATCAACCAAGAGAACAACGACTTTGTACATTCTGTAACGCTAATGATGTTGAAGATGAATTCCATTTTATACTTAAATGCAAATTTTATGAGGATTTTAGGCATGAATATATTAAACCTTATTTTTACAAACGACCAAGTGTTTTCAAGTTAATAGAACTGTTCAATACCAAAATCGTTAAAGATCTAAATAACCTAGGCAAATTTTTGCATTTAAGTACAAAACGACGAAATAATATTGTTTAACTAAATATAATACTGCATGTTCTGTATGTTATACCCACATACAGGTATATTGTGTTTTAATAATCTATGTTATGCATTGTACACTATTGCACCAACTGTAATTTGTGTTATACATTGTGATATCTTGTACATATGTATGTCTACTCTCCGATGTGTTGTAAACATAAGGAAATACAGAATCTGAATCTGAATCTGACAGCTGTGATAGGAACCGCAATATCACTACTTCATTCCGATTTGGTGTTAGCGCATGTTTTAACTCCTTTTAGCTTTTATGGTTAGAAAAAATTAACAAAATTGCAAGGGAAATTATAAACACAACTGAACGCCGAATCATAGCTGTTGTGAACCCTACTACTTATAATTAGGCCAGTTATGAAACTTGGTGCGTTTGGGTGGGGGTTGGGGCTGTACATTTTCGGAAGGTCATATTGAATTTCACTCTATTGAATACAATACTTGTTTGCAGACTTGAGTAAGTGTATTGGTGTTGCTCATAATTATACGGTCACATGATAAATACAGAGAAAACCTAAATGAAATGTCCACAAACTAAAGTAATTGCAACTCTATGAGCCTCAACGTAAGTGAAAATGATTGTTATTCTATTTGATCAAGTTGTTGAATACTTTTTGTTAATACATACATTCTGTCGTTTTAATGATAGAAAGTCAAATCCAAATGTCTGTGTTTGTTAATGAATTGTTAATCTTAGCGTGTTGCACGCAGTTAGCAAGTGTTTATTTCTGTTTTTAATGTTGTTTAAATTTTAGCGGTTCCCTTCATCTCCAGAAGACTGTTTGTGACATACACATCACGCTAAACCACCAAGCACTGATCCCCATTACAACTTTGCTAACGAGCCGAGTCACATTGATTGATCTGATAACAAGAGGCACATAGGGCCTGTATCGCTCACCTTGAGATATCTAAGCAATCATGTCAAACTATTCTCCTAATAAGATCCAAGGGAATATGCCAGACCAAAAGGCCAATCCATGTAAATATCTGTATTAGATTTTTCATGCCGTGCAATTTTATATATTAATTCTAATATCATGACTGCATTCGTCTCTTTTTGCCCAGGATTTGAATTTATAGTTTTGGGGTGGGGACCTCAACCGTTTCAAAGTTATGACCCAGGGGTGAAGTCTGCAAAGTTGGGTCAGATCCCAGGGTCTATTCTAATATCATGTCTGCATTCGTCTCTTTATGCCCAGTATTTGTATATATAGTTTTGGGGTGGGGATCTCGACCGTTTCAAAGTTATGACCCAGGGGTTAAGTCTGCAAAGTTGGGTCAGAACCCAGGGTCTATTCTAATATCATGACTGCATTCGTCTCTTTATGCCCAGCATTTGTATATATAGTTTTGGGGTGGGGACCTCAACCGTTTCAAAGTTATGACCCAGGGACTATGTCTCCAAGGGTGGGGACAGACCCTAGAGCCATCCTGTAAGCAAAGGTGCATACTTCTCTTTATACTCAGCAATTGTATATATGGTTTTATGGTGGGGATCTCGACCATTTCCAAGTAATAAACTTGTTTTGTCCCCACCCCTTAGCCCGGGGGGGTCAACTCCATCATTTGTACAATTTTGAATCCCCACCACCTAGGGATGCTTCCAGTCAAATATGGTTGATATCCATCTCTTAGTTCTACAGAAGAAGTCGCTTAAAACAATATTGCCGAATTGCCCCCTTTTGGTCCCTCCCTCAGCCCCCTGGGGTCAGTCCCACCATTTGTACAATTTTGAAACCCCAACAACTAGGGATGGTTCCAGTCAAATTTAGTTATATTCCATTCAGTGGTTAAGAAGAAGTCGTTCAAAGAAATTGTTGACGTACAGACGAAGGACGGACGGACGGCGGACGCCACGGTATGGCATAAGCTCACCTTGGTCCTTCGGAACAGATAAGCTAATAAAACTGGCTAACCAACTTCATGGAACTTTAAATATACTAACAATGTGGTTGGATTGATGTCCATACTTCATAGAAGGTCCCTTTCCGACACCTTCCATAACTTTTATTAATGTCAATCCCAAACACTGATTCTCGTTCCGAAGTGTTTATAATGTTGATAATATATCAACTTATATTGCTACGAGTAGGAAAGTTAGACAGTAAGTTTCTGTTTGTCTTAGTAACAAACCATAGCTGTTTAGTGAGCCATTTTACTGGGGTCAGCTATGCACTTCCTCTACTTTAAATGCATTACATTGTGTTTGGACAAGGTGCACCAGTTGTCGTGAATTAACCGGCAGCAGATAAAAGTGTTCGAGTTTTGAGTACCAGAACTATATCGGTATTGTAACACACCTACATTGCTTTGTTTCTTTATTAACATTATGTACAGAATGTAAATCATCAAGTTGGTATGCAATTTATTATTTTTCTCTTTTGGGTTGAGAATCAGATAGGACGATATACTCCTCAAGCATCTATATCATTGTATTCTTACGTATTATTTATTTAATGCGTCCCGTCCGAAGTCTGCTGAACTCAGGACTTTTATCATTCATACCTTATCGTGAAAAAAATGCTGCACGAAACTGTTAATCTGATATATATCACCGTGCACATGTACATGGTAATGAATATCAGCGTTTGCCTTTTTCATCAATTCTTACCCGTGTCTTCACTCTTCATTCAAGATTACTTAAATGGTCTCGCGACCATATCCTTTTCGAATTTCTGTTTCGTTAGGCTAGACGTAACCGTGATTTAGAACTTCCGATGATTTTGAACATATTGTATAGTCAGATACGACAGCTAACGTGAAAGACAAAGAAATGTTTATAATGCTTGAAAATACATATTTGTTTTTGTATTGCCGTCATGTCAACTACGTTTTTTATGTTTAACCAAACAAAAAAACAAAAACGGAAACAACTGTTGTTTGTGTATGTTATTGTTAAAATATTCAATGATTGTTTTAATGATTGCAAATGTATAAACAAACGTATGCATTTGGTATACATTTGTGGTAAGTTGTGAATTGTAAGAACACGAAATATAGACATACACATGTATGTTGTACAAATGAAGTATTGTAATTGTATTATGTGTTCATAATTTCATCTCATCTCCTGTTGTAGACTGGTCGTATAAATGGTTTGATATTCTGTCATTGAAGCGATCGATAATGCATGTACATGTACGACGTCCATTTAAATATTTTATATTTTATAGAACCCAGAATGTAATCAATTACATCAAATTACATTGTACCTGAATATTTTTCTCTGTTGTTTGTGTAGTTTAAGATACGTCTGGAAGGGGTGATTGTTATCAAATAAATGATTGTTAAGAAGTTAAGTATTCTGATTACCGTCGCAACCATCTTTTGATTGGAATGTTTAAATGCAACTTGCATGCTTACTGGTTGGTTATTGGCAAGTTGGAGAAGTTGGATCGTGCGGTAGAGTTTAAATATCAATATATATATGGTAAACGCACCGGGAGGTGTTACATATGTGTAGCAGTTGGGATGTTTCTTATGCTTATTGTATTATCATTTTTATACATGCCAATGAAGGACAGTATTTTCTGTTGCGTTCATCGGTGGCATGCATCGGATGTGATCCGGTTGCCTCATCGAAGGTTTTGGGGAAAGGGCAGTGGCGTCAGTCGTAAGTCCGTCAACAAGTTCTGGAAACCGGAATAACAGCAAGTGCTGGACACATGCGAAAGTGATGGGAAGTCAAAATGTGCAAATTAAGGAGCTAATAATAGCCCATCCCTACTTTCCCCCCACCCACCACAACAACTATATAATGAAAGATGAGGGGAAAATATGTGAATAGAGACTGTGCAATATCTGATTATTTCAATATTCTAAAAACGGAAATAAAAATGATCTGAATTCTGAGCAGCTAATTTCCAAATAAATATTTTAGCGCCGGACCAAATTAAAGAAAAAACATACGTCCAAATGATCACACTTATCTAGTTCTGCTGACATAATTTTCAGCACACCGTATGTTTGTTTGAGACAGGGAAATATGAAAATAAGGGGGTTCTTTTGTTATTGTTGACACAATATTGAAGATGAGTATGACTTTAATTTAGTATGATTTATCTAGAAATTTATTGTGAAATTCCTTTTAAAAAAATACTGGTAAAAAGTATGTATTAAAACTAGTACAGCTCTTGAATAAACAAACGTTAAAAAAAATCACGGTTGTAAATTTAACCATGCCCGACAATAATGTGCATAACGCACGCATTTTTATGTGTTGTTTCTCGGATACAAATAATAATGAGCAATAGTTGTGTTAAAAATTTAAAAAATCCTCACGGATTAACATAGACGTGTGCCTAGTTCAAAGGCCTGATCTGGGACTGACAAATAACATGGTTACAGTGTAATACCATATCAAATCATTATCAGGTAATTCGTTATCCAGGCAAACCACTGGCTACCTAATCTCTACACAAAATTTATGTAACAGGTCAGCAGCAAAAGTCAGTTTGTGTGAGAAGAGGTCCTACTCTGTACAGTTATGTGCAACATGATATGTCTCATGATAATTGTGAATTGACTGTGTGTGTTTACATTTACAAGCTGTGGAAAACAAAAACAATTAACAGACACTATCGTTCAGAATTATAATTTTGTTTTAATGATCTAAACATTTTTTTTTTTCAAATAAAATCATTCAATAAACTCCATTCTATTCACAGTTATTCCCACTTAAGTCCCATGTATGGCTGTCCATTAGGACTTGGGTACAAATTGTTTTTCAAATTGGATTATAATCCTACATTTCAAATACAGAAACACTGTTGGATGAATTTTTGTGATTTCAACTTTTGCTTTGATGTTGTTTCACTTGATACATATATGTAACAGTGATTTGTGTTTCGAGTTTGGAGTTTATATATTATTCATTGTTTCTGGTAATGGATTGATTTGTTTTTGTCTCAACAGCAATAATATATGCTATTAGAAATAAATGATATAAATACCAGATATTATTTCACTAAAAGTGTAATATAAATATTGTATAGAAATAAAATAAGACATTATTATCATATTCATATCATGCTGCATGAAAACATAAGTATGTATGCTTTTTAATCATATTTTCTAAAAAGACATATATATATACAATACATAATGTTTGGAAAGTCAGTTATGGAATACATTTTGTAAGGTGTTCTATAATGTATACCGCTATTAATTCTATTTATGTCTTTATTCATACAATGATGTTGTTATATGTCTTTATCCCATTTAATGCTCAAGTAAATACATGTATGACTATTTCATAATGAAACAATTTGTTTGGTGTATTTTCTTGTATCAATATCAACCAAGAGTAGGGGTTATAGGCTCACACCATTCATGAGTGGTCAAAATACCTTCAGTGTACACTCGTGTGCTGCCCACAAAACTAGACCTTAGGGAGCTGGCTCTGAAGCCGTGTCGGGACAAAATTAATTGATACTGTCAATGTCCCAGATAACACTAACATACACAAATTGTACTGAATCTCGGCCTTTAATAGGCATGAACTACAGTTCAACATCCCCTGACCCAGACAGGTCATATACTAAGCCTTATCTGACATAAGACAAGTAACTGTACGGCCAGCGCTTGTGTACTAATAGCCAGCAATTATTTTTATACCTCTGAACTACGTGACAACGGGAAACTCTAAAATTGAACACTATTCACATTGAATACCTATTCAAGTAAACATATTATCAAATCGGCTTCATTAATATTAATAAAAGTAATAACATATAAAGATTCATTCGATAATATGTGAAATATGAGAAAGTATATGCTATTTGAATTTATGACATTCTCATCAGTAAAATGGTAATCATTATCAATTTCATAAAACCTTATATCTTCACTGCATAAATCTTACGCCTCTTATTTCTTTTTGATGCAGTTATACTTGCTTCGTATTACTTTTAAAAAGTCAGAAATTGAATATTTAATAGTTTTCCGTTGAATACCATATATATTTCATATATGTGGCAGAATATATCGATATTTGCACTCGTACTCTGCACTCGTGAAAAATATTTTTATTCCTCAAAACTCGTGACATATATATGATATTCAATGGGAAACCATGAAATGTTTCTATATCATGATGAAGAGAAAGTAGGAAGAGAAAACTAGGATTGCAGGATGACGAAGAAGCGGAAACACTATGTAGATGAAAACGTGATGTATGTTAAATAAGCGAAAAGTTCCCCCTTAACTCCTTCGCGTTCATGTCTATTTTACCCGAAATAACATATGCAAATGTAGAATTGCATACTAGTCATGTATACATGCGCAGTCAAAGTTTAAATTCTAGTCACCATCACAAAGAAAACGCCCAAATTAGTCGCTGGGGTAACTGGTAAGAGCCAATAAATGACCTCCGTCTGGCATTCTCAAGGCGACCCTCTCTATCTCGAGTCAGTAGGACCTCTTGATTCAAATAGGCATGAAATGAAAACTCGTCACTCCAACAAGGAAGAAAAGAATACGTGCTGATATTTCGAAAACCTGATCAAGATGTCCTAACTCAGAACCGTATACACTATCAAAAGCAGTTATAAGGAAGACAATTTGCTTCTCAATCGTATTTACCCGTCTCTTGACTCTATACATACCTGTCTGAATGCATTTGACCCATTATTATCAATTCAGTATTTATTTCATTTTCTAATCGAATGTCCTCGGTCATGATCATATGACACCTCTCTTGGCCTTATTCATTACTACCTTTCTTGATGTGATAAATAGCTACAGATATATTCAGCGTTTGATTTCCTGATCAGTATGTCACTGCTTAGAACCGTATACACTATTATATGACATTAAAATGATATTATATAATAGACATAGTTTATTTTTTCTATTTCAAAATTAGATTAATCCATCTCTTACCTCAGCGCAATGCTCGAGAGGGTATACGTTATAAAATGTTTGAATAATGTATTTTACCATTGATTTAATGTGTAAAATATCATGACACCTGTCTTGACCGTTCGCCTTATTACCTTTGTGTAGTTGATGAAAAAGTACGGAAACAATTTCCATTTGATTATAAGAAGTTCTTTTTACACAACCAATACAATTTTCTATGTGACGTTTCAATGACTAGTACGATATGTACACCGTCACCTTCATCAGACAAATGACCAGTGAAGCGTATGCACACAAAGGTGTAAAATGTGTACGAGTTGTCCATAAATTCGATGTCGATTTCGGCTACGCTGGAAACGTATGTACAATGGTGAAGACTTGTATATTTTGTGACGGATTAAAATACTTGTGTTGTAAATAAAATGTGAATATAAATGTACTTATTTTGTTGTTAAATTAATTTGAACTGGTGGCAATGGAAATTGAGAATAGAAAGCATCCGTAATACAAAAGATAACGTAACACTGGTGACTATCAGTTAATTTTGAATTACTAAAACCTTGTGTCCAGTAGTAGGGATATTTAGAAATGTAACACGGATGGCAGCTGAACGGAGTTAATACAGCAATAGAAAACGTTATACTAAAATATTTAAAGTGTACGGTCCTGATCAAGATGTCCCCGTTCAGGACCGTAAACGTTATGAGGAATAATAATTTATTCCATCATTGATATAATGTATATATCAATCTAAAAATAATAATGACGCATCGTTTGACCATATTCATTGCTTAATTTACTTACATAACGAGAAACATAGGATTTATTCATAATTTGATTATCTAATCATGATGTCCCCGCTCACGACCGTGTATGTTATCAGATGGATGTATTAAGTATTTCGTTGTTCATGTTCAAATGTTTCCATTTAAAAGTCATTCTTACACATGTTTTGACCGTATTCATTGCTAACTTTACTAATGTGAAGAATAATAACGGATAAATCTAACATTTGATTTCCTGATCAGGATGTCCCCGATAAGGAAGATGTATACATTCAGTATTTTATAGTTCGAGTTACTTGTTTCTCGTTTGAAAATCATTATGACACATCTTTTAACCGTGTTCATCACTAACTTAACTTATATGACGAAAAAGACCGGATATATTTAACATTTGATTTCTTCATCAGGATGTCCCCGCTCAGGACCGTGTTTATTGTAAGATGTATATATTTAGTATTTCGTCGTTTATTTTACCTATTTTCCATTTAAAAGTCATTATGACACATCTTTTAACCGTGTTGATCCCTTACTTAACTTATATTACGAAAAATAAACGGATATATTTAACATTTGATTTCCTGATCAGAATGTCCACGCTCGGGACCGTGTATGTTATAAGATTTATATATTTAGTAATTCGTCGGTGTTTTTTCCTATTCTTTTGCATTTAAAAGTCATTATGAATTCTCTTTTGACCGTATGCATTGCTATCTTTACTAATGTAAAGACTTACAACGGATATATTTAACAGTAGATTTCCTGATCAGGATGTCCACGCTCGGGACCGTATGTGTTACAAGATGTATATATTTAGTAATTCGTCGTTTTTTTGCCAATTTTTGCATTTAAAAGTCATTATGACTTCTCTTTTGACCGTATGCATTGCTATCTTTACTAATGTGAAGACTTACAAAGGACATATTTAACATTTGATTTCCTGACCAGGATGTCCCCGCTCAGGACCGTGTTTCTTGTAAGATGTATACATTCAGTATTTTGTGTTTCGAGTTACTTATTTCTCTTTTGAAAGTCATTATGACACATCTTTTAACCGTGTTCATCACTAACTTAACTTATATGACGAAAAAGACCGGATATATTTAACATTTGATTTCCTGATCAGGATGTCCCCGCTTAGGACCGTGAATGTTGTAAGATGGATGTATTAAGTATTTTGTTGTTCATGTTCAAATGTTTCCGTTTAAAAGTCATTATTACACATGTTTTGACCGTATTCATTGCTAACTTTACTAATGTTAAGAATAATAACGGATAAATCTAACATTTGATTTCCTGATCAGGATGTCCCCGCTCAGGACCGTGTATGTTATAAGATGTATACATTCAGTATTTTGTGTTTCGAGTTACTTATTTCTCTTTTGAAAATCATTATCACACATCTTTTAACCGTGTTCATCACTAACTTAACTTGTTAACGAAAAAGACCGGATATATTTAACATTTGACTTCTTCATCAGGATGTCCCCGCTCAGGACCGTGTTTATTGTCAAATGTATAAATATGGTATTTCGTCGTTCATGCTACCTTTTTATTTTGTTTTAAATCATAATGACACATCTTTTAACCGTGTTGATTCCTAACTTAACTTATATGACGAAAAAGACCGGATATATTTAACATTTGATTTCTTCATCAGGATGTCCCCGCTCAGGACCGTGTTTATTGTAAGATGTATATATTTTATATTTCGACGTTTAATTTACCTATTTTCCATTTAAAAGGCATTATGACACATCTTTTAACCGTGTTGATCCCTAACTTAACTTCTATTACGAAAAATAAACGGATATATTTAACATTTGATTTCCTGATCAGGATGTCCCCGCTCAACACCTTGTATGTTATAAGATGGATGTATTAAGTAATTCGTCGGGTTTTTTTGCCTATTTTTGCATGAAAAAGTCATTATGACTTCTCTTTTGACCGTATGCATTGCTATCTTAACTAATGTGAAGACTTACAAAGGATATATTTAACATTTGATTTCCTGATCAGGATATGCCCGCTCAGGACCGTGTATGTTATAAGATGGATGGATTAAGTAATTCGTCGGGCTTTTTTGCCTATTTTTGCATGAAAAAGACATTATGACTTCTCTTTTGACCGTATGCATTGCTATCTTTACTAATGTGAAGACTTACAAAGGATATATTTAATATTTGATTTCCTGATCAGGATATCCCCGCTCAGGACCGTGTATGTTATAAGATGGATGTATTAAGTATTTCGTCGTTCATGTTCAAATGTTTCC
>NW_018405928.1:258996-259443 GCF_002113885.1 Mizuhopecten yessoensis
AGTTACTTATTTCTCTTTTGAAAATCAATATGACACATCTTTTAACCGTGTTCATTACTAACTTTACTTGTCAACAAAAAAGCCCGGATATATTTAACATTTGACTTCTTCATCAGGATGTCCCCGCAAAGGACCGTGCAAGTTATAAGATGATTCCTCGTTCATTTTATCTATTTTTATTTAAAAATCATTATGACACATCGCTTGACCGATTCATTGCTGTTGACTTTACTTATGAGAAGATTCATAACGGATATATTTAACATTTTATTTCCTGATAAGGATGTCCCCGCTCAGGACCGTGTATGTTATTAGATGTATATTTTTAGTATTTCGTTGTTCATTTTACATAGATCTACATGATCGAAGGGAGGTAACTGTTATATTCCAACTCCGCATTACGAGTTCTGCTACACTTTTTGTATTAAAAACAATGATCATAATCCC
>NW_018405929.1:0-238 GCF_002113885.1 Mizuhopecten yessoensis
ATCTACGCAATACCCACAGAAACATTGACAGTGTAAGAGACAAAGGGTTTAAACATGTAAGGTTTAATGGGCTACTTACACACGGGGTAAGAAACATGTAATGTTTAATGGGCTATTTACACACGGGGTAAAATGAAAGATACGTGAACCGACAAAACACAAACCTGTAACAGACCTAATACATCTTGATAATATCACCACAAACATACATGTATTAATTAGCCTTATAGTTTACTCG
>NW_018405929.1:2105-2291 GCF_002113885.1 Mizuhopecten yessoensis
TATTGATTAATGTTTTTGCCTAAATTTAAATTTCTATATAACCATTCCAGTTGTAGCTTTAATTATTAATCAGTTGTTCCGGATTCCACTTGCCAATTCAGTTGTACCGTTTAAGTTGTTTAAAATGTAGTGAATATTCTTTTTGATGTTTCGGATCTAGTGTGTCAAGTAAGTTTTCCCGGATTT
>NW_018405929.1:2685-9482 GCF_002113885.1 Mizuhopecten yessoensis
GTGTATCGTGTCATGTAGTTATTTCAGATTTGTTCGTGTCCGGTCAGTTCTTGATGTTGCGTGTCCAGTTAGTTGTTCTTGATGTTGCGTGTCCAGTTAGTTGTTCTTGATGTTGCGTATCCAGTTAGTTGTTCTTGATGTTGCGTGTCCAGTTAGATGTTCTTGATGTTGCGTGTCCAGTTAGTTGTTCTTGATGTTGCGTGTCCAGTTAGTTGTTCTTGATGTAACGTGTCCTGTACGTTGTTCCTGGTTTACTGTGTCCGGATAGTTGGTCTGGATTGAACGTTTCCCATTAGTTTTTTTCCGAAATTAACGTGTTAATAGGGAAGTTGCATTGTTATATTTTCACATAATTTAATTTGATATATTTTCAGAAGTAGAGACATATTTGTCACCCGTGTACTAGATAATAGACAATTCGTCTGGCAAAAGAACGTGTTTCACATCTTGGGAGCTGTATGTGGTACACGCTATGTTTTTTGTTTCTAAAAATACTTTTATATTGTATTCTGTTCTGTTTTGCACATTTCTATAACGCTTATTAAAATAGTGTGTATGTATCAGGTGTTTATGTTTTTTCTTCATTTTTTATACTTATGTTTTCTATAAATAAACGTGAAGACACGATAGTCTAGTGGTAGGACGCCGGACTCGTGACCGAAGGGGTGCGGGTTCGAGTCACGTCTCGGCACTGTGTTGTATCTTTGAGCAAGATACTTTACTCCGGTTGTTCCAGTCTACGCAGCTGTTAATAAGTATGTGGTTGGGCAGTGCTAGAATTGTTGAATGATAGCTGTTAGTGCCGGAATGGCAGCATCGGCTGTTGCTCCCTAGGTAGTTGAGAAAGATATTGGCTAATTGCTAGTTGCAAAGACCCTATAACCACGGAGAATAATTTGTGAACCGCTTTGAGACGACCTACGAACTAGATTATGATAAAGCGGTGTGTACGAACCTCGAATTAGTATTATCATTTATTATAATTATTAATATACGTGAGAATCTGCAAGGTGCAATCTTGATGTATATAGGATCTCACATGAGTTTCCAATTCATATGAGATTGATGAAACGAGTTTAAAAATTATTCAACTGAGCGAGCCTCTGTGGAGCTTACATGAAGTATTGTGACGAGTTTCATCAATTTCAGATGAGAGGAAAACGAATGTAAGATCTTTTTGTCATATAATCAAGATTTGTGGCATTTATTTGTGTAAAACGACAATTTCCATGCGTCCTTGAAATGTAAAAAGCCGCCATTATTATTCCAGTGTGTAGGCCTGTGACGTCATCTACTTGTTTATGTATAACGGTCTCATTGTTTGGTAGATAAATGATAAAAGATCAAAGAAGAGTTTTTTTAATTTAGATTTCAGAACCGTTACCAATGCGAAAATATGCACACCGCTATCAGTTTAAAGAATCACAACGCAAACATTTCAACACACGAAGCTCTATTTCGTCTTTAACAACATTCGATTTCTCTGCCCGAGGAACTATAGCCACAAGTCGTTGTCTTTTACTGCGGAACTATGACGTTTGTTGATGAATCAACATGCGCATGTCGATGGCAATGCCGCCACACTATTGTGACATAGAATACTTTGCACAGTACAACGGCTAAAGTGAAATGCTTTTCTGTCAGCAACTGATATCCGTTTAAAAAGTACACTTTCCCAAAGACATAAAAAGTGAATATACACATGGTAGAAACCGAAAAAAACCTGCACCATTTTGAAGATTTATTAGCTTATAAGTAAATTGCAAGCCAAATATCAATAACCGAGGTTCTGTGGTTATTCAGAAGAAATCTTTAAACAGTTTTTACACATTTGATTTTTTTTACCTTGAAAATGGGTCAAAATAATTCAATTGAAAACAAAACGTAAATTCTTTGTTATGCAAAAGAAACATTTAGCCTGTATGACTTTTTAAGTACATTGAGATCAAGATCACTTACTTTATCTAACAGACTTGATTTCCAGTATGCTATTGGCCGAATATCATCATGTTTGGCATTTTGGTTATTAAGAAGAAATAGTTATTTTTTTAAAACATGTTGAGTCATTTATTCCAACAAATTATAGATTCAAAAAGATAAGTGACAATAGTAGAAAATAAATGCTAATGTACAGGTATATTCAACCACAAAGTACATCGCAAAACAACTATATCAAGGAAAGGTTGCTAGGTTTGTCGATAGAGTAACACTGCATAAAAATCACGTTTAATATTGTAATTTATAAACCCAAACAAAAAAACCCCACTTATTTTGGGGATCAATGTAAAATTAACTTGACTTAACTTTTAAACTGGAAAAGAAATCAGGGAGATCAGTAGACATGCAGCAAGTGAGCATACAGGACATTGCCAGAGAGCTAAATAAATTGTTTACCAAAGCTAGTCAGAACGGGGATCTATATTTCAGAAACACATTGGGAATTAATAGAGGGCTATCAACAAACATCTACGCAATACCCACAGAAACATTGACAGTGTAAGAGACAAAGGGTTTAAACATGTAATGTTTAATGGGCTACTTACACACGGGGTAAGAAACATGTAATGTTTAATGGGCTATTTACACACGGGGTAAAATGAAAGATACGTGAACCGACAAAACACAAACCTGTAACAGACCTAATACATCTTGATAATATCACCACAAACATACATGTATTAATTAGCCTTATAGTTTACTCGCGTATTTAAAGCTTACAGCAGGAAATAGTTGCATGTTTCCTCAGTAAGTATATTTTAAGGACAACAAATGTCAGAATGCAGTAAGATGGGGTTCAATTACAGTTATCTGTACTCGAAATCATATGCGGTAATATTTCTCTTTAGAACAACATTTGCTTGACAAACGTTTTAAGACATGCTTGCTCATTCATGCGTGTGCACTTCAGATTATATATCTCGCATGTAAAAACGTGTTTTATCTCTTAAAGTTCATAGTTTACAACATTGTATTCTAGCTTCCTTTTATAATCTATTTAGATTTGTTATGGTGTTGACGGCATCTCTTTGTCAGTATTTACAATAGAGTACAAAATTAAAATTAACTTAGCTTCATGTTATACGATTCAATAGCGTTATAGATCGAACTAATAATGACAAATATTTATGACAAAAGTACAAAAACAAACGAGGGTCTCTTATACACGTCCACTAACACTCAATGCAATACCGGTCACAAACTGCAAGAATTAACTATGGGACAAAGTCAGTGGATGCCGTGCTATTGTTAAAGGCAGAAATAAGAATGAGCGAAGATAAAATACTTTCTATGTTTAAGTCTGTTAATAGGTTTTCCTAATCACACAATAAAGATACTTCCTTACTGTAGGATTGTCCTCGGATTCAACCGTTCGTATTGAACACAACTAACAACTAGTAATGGCCGCTTCACATGTCGTTTATTCACTAGTGCGCATGCTCAATACATATAAGTGATATTACGTCACAGATCAATATGCACAGGGGCTTGATGTAATTTTATAACAATAATAAAACACTACAATTCCTCCTTTTCTTGAATTAAAACTTATTTACCAAATATCAAAATATTCTGATTTTTTTTTCTTTCCAAGCTAATGTGTTTGTGTTAATATCAACTTATCATAAAGTCTTATAGTCAAAGAGTCTTTATACTCCAGTCTATATAAAATTATAAATGTTCAACTAACTTCAAACTCAAAATCTCTATTGGAGATCAATTGGAATTGCGGTAACTGTTTTTTTTTTTTCCAACCGAAAATAAAGTCTTTAAGTTAGGATAGTTAAAAACTACTAACTTATGTATGGTAAACATACATATATCAAGTCACTTAAGCGTAACCTCATAGTCTTTGAATTTGTGAGGCATTGTCTTGACGCGAACTGGGCGCGGAGAGGCTAGTACACTACTAGTTGGCATACTCGCATTTTCTGTAACCGTTTCACGATCATTACACTCATCGGTTTTGCATGGAATTGATTCCTCATCAATGTCAACAATCGGAGTATCACGGTTGATACTTGTGGGCTTGCTTAGCTCACTACGATTCTGTCCATCAGTTCTTTTCAAGAACTTTTTCACATGTGTAACGTTGCGTTTGTACTGTACTCCGTCTCGTTCAATTAGCACAGAATTTCCAGATTTAGCCTTGACTGTATATGGCTGTTCCTGATATTTCGGTGTCAGTTTATTTTGTCTCTCTTGTCTTAACAGTACATCATCTCCTGTTTTAAGGTCGTTTTCGCGCGCGTTTCTCTTTCCGTCTGCATATAATTTCCCTTTCATTTTGTTTTCATTATTTCGGTCACGAACTTCGATGTCATCTACTGAATGCTCCTCAATTCCTGGAATGCGCGTTCGAAGTTTGCGTTTGAACAAAAGTTCGGCGGGACTCACTCCAGTTACAGAGTGTGGAGTGGTACGATACATTAACAAGAATGAATCGAGTTCTGTTTTCCAGTCTTTTCTTTCCAGTTGAGCGATTCGGACACTTTTGAGTAGGGAGCGATTCTGTCGCTCCACCTCACCGTTAGCTTGAGGCCAAAGGGGGGTAACTCTCCGATGTTCAATACCTCGTTCTGCAAGGTAATCTTTGAACAGTTCGCTCACAAACTGAGGACCGTTGTCTGTCGTAATACTAATCGGAAACCCGTGTGTGAGAAACATTTTCCCCAGACTACGCACTATTTTGTCCGTTGTTGTAGATTTCATCGTGTCAACTTCAAAGTACCTACTGTAGTAATCAACAACTACAAAAATATAGTCACCGGATGGAAGTGACATCAGATCAGCTGATACATGCTGCCAAGGACCTGAGGGTAGTTCCGTAGTTTTCATCGGTTCCGGAGCCTGTGTTGATCCTAGTAGCTGGCAGGAATAACAAGTTTTACAAAATTGTTCAGAGTCCTTATCTATTCCAAACCACCACACTTTTGTACGAATCCGTCGTTTCATACTCACGATTCCTGGATGTCCTTCGTGTGCGAGTTTCAAAACTGTTTCGCGCAGCGTTTCGGGAATTACTATTCGCGTTCCTCTCAGTACCAACATTCCTATGATACATAGTTCATCTTTCACTGCCAAATACCTTTTGTTTGTAAGTTCATGCCACCTTTGTGTTTTAATGCACTTTCTAACATTACAAAGTTCCTCATCGACAGCGGACTCCTCTTCTATTTGTCGTGTCGATAGGGCGTTCGGTGTCGCGTTTTGGGCAACAAATCTGACGTACGTTTCGGCATCGGTTGGCTGCGTACTAGAGTTATTCCCCTTGCTCTCGATGAGCCGCGATAGGCTGTCAGCAATGTTCTGCTTGCCTGGGATATACTTGACAGTAAATCGGTATGTCTGTAGTCTTAGTACCCAACGGTGTATCCTTGCGCTCGATTTACCGTTTGACGTTGTCGAGTATATGCACTCCAATGGTTTGTGATCGGTAAGTAGTGTGAATTCAGCTCCGTATAAGTACATGTGTAGACGTTCACATGCCCACACAATCCCTAACGNTAGGTACTGTTTTATAAAAAGTAAAATATCTTGGCCAATTCTCGTCAAGGAGCTCTGACTGAAAAGCATTGTTTTACCTGACCAACATACTATCTAATTTATAGACTAACCTGTTTTTGAGACCGAGTCGAAAAGAAATTCGTCGTCAAGGCCACCGTGACATCTTCAGGCGTGTGTTTTAATTAGTAATACAACTTATACTTTTTGGTTATAAAAGTTATTTCATTAAATCATAGAGCTTGAGTACGTTAATAAATTAGACTACTTCTAGTAGGGGTGAGCGAACAATTGCTGTCCTGACTCATTTTGAAAAATAGTTTAATTATCTCCACTTAATGAGGGTAGATTGAGTTAATTGTGTTGACTTTAACCTTTATCTAATTACAAGCATTCAACCTACAGTCAACAAAATACAAGACAATAGTGAAAACAAAAAGGGCTTTGTATGTATCTTATCAATTACTGGACACCTGGCAAGTATTGTATTTATCATAAAATGCATAACACACATGGCAATTTTGATTGAAAATAGGACAAGTAAAACGCATAAAACATGCAGGACAATTCGTTTTAGTTTATTCAACGATATTGCAAAATTTAAAACAAATTTGTATACTACATTTATTTTATCTAATTTTTCTGCATATGACAATAATTTTGTTCCGGATGAAAAATTGCTCCCTTCAAAGATATTTGTTTGTAAAGGGGTAAAATTCCCATTAATAAATAGTGGTTACACAAAATATATGAGAACAATTATATATAAAATGGTCTACAAAAATTGTCCTATTAATTTATTAATACATAAATGATGAAACAGAATTAAACAAAATGCCATAACTATGCAGGCCTATATTGTCCTTAACTAAAATTATATATAATAACGATACCAATGTTTTAAAAAAGTTGTATTCTTTCAGGAAATTGATTTCAATCTTCTCTTCAAAAGGTAAACCATTCTTTTGCCTGCTAAAGTATTACCCGTGATAGCGAATATTGGTAAAACAGATTTTTTTCACAATTTTTTGCAAGAAGAGAAGGTAGTGTTTGCGTCCGAACCTTGAATCAAACTAAAGAAAAACATGTATTTTTGTGGATAAACAAATGACTGCATGTTGAGTTTTTCCTCCGAGTATGAATTGGGTTTTTTTCCCATATAAGGAAATTGATTGTATAGGTCTTGCATACACAAATAATTGGGCAACAGGCAAAGCCTGTGAAAGACCTCCACTTGGATTTTTTCCAGTAGATTTTCTATAAATAGCATTTGACATCATCGAACACATTTTCGT
>NW_018405930.1:0-239 GCF_002113885.1 Mizuhopecten yessoensis
TTAGTAGTGTTAACTATTGTCATTATCTCTGATTGTTAGTAGTGTAAACTATTGTCATTATTNTAGTAGTGTTAACTATTGTCATTATCTCTGATTGTTAGTAGTGTTAACTATTGTCATTATTTCTGATTGTTAGTAGTGTTAACTATTGTCATTATCTCTGATTGTTAGTAGTATTAACTATTGTCAGTATTTCTGATTGTTAGTAGTGTTAACTATTGTTATTATCTCTGATTGTT
>NW_018405930.1:3875-4943 GCF_002113885.1 Mizuhopecten yessoensis
GGAATGTTCGACTTTCAATAACAGGGGTGAAATGATTTAAAAAAACATTAACAGGTTCTTTTGAATGAATTTTTAATCATAAATACTGATATTTTATTTTGCCTGTAGCTTTATTTTAGATCACTTTTAAGGTTACAAGTGTGAGATTTATACCAGGTGAGCGATGCAGGCCAATTGGGCCTCTTGTTAGCTCACCTGGCCCAAAGGGTCACAGGGGTCAAATGTCTTAAAATCTTTGAATGACTTCTTCTCAATAACCACAAGGCCCAGGGTACTGGTATTAGGCCTATAGCATGCTGGGACAAAGGGCTACCAAGTTTGTTCAAATGAATGACCTTCACCCATATTCAAGGTCACAGGGGTCAAATGTCTTAACATCTTCAAACAACTTTTTCTCAATAACCAAAAGGCACAGGGTACTGATATTGGGCCAGTAGCATGCTCGGATGAAGGGGTACAAATTCTGTTCAAATGAATGACCTTCACCTATATTCAAGGTCACAGGGTCAAATGTCTTAAAATCTTCAAACAACTTCTTCTCAATAACCAAAAGGCCCAGGGTACTTATATTGGGCCTGTAGCATGCTGGGATGGAGGGCTACAAAGTTTGTTCAAATGAATTATCTTGACCCACTTTCAACCTAATGTCCTTGTCCGACATTCAATGTCACAGGCGTCATATGTTCAAATCTTTTAATAGGTTCTTAGGAATCAAGCACTGATATTCTTCCTGTAGCTGTATTTTAGTCCACTTTTAATATTACAAGTGTGAGATTAATACCAGGTGAGCGATTCAGGCCCATTGGGCCTCTTGTTTATAACAATTCTTGTTTTATGAAATCAAACAAAAGAATCCCCAATTCACGTAATTGATACAAGAAAAAGAATTCCTTTCTTCCAAATTCTGTGAGCTTAATTTAACTTAAAAGAAAACAAGACGAAACTTTCCCTCTTTTTCTCTTTTGATAATATATGCATGTATTACTCCCATAACATGAGAGGCCGCTGGTTGGCCTTTCTTCTATCGGATATGATTTTGCCGACTGTGACCTCTCATTTCCGAAGCAC
>NW_018405931.1:0-150 GCF_002113885.1 Mizuhopecten yessoensis
TTTAACCCTATATTATTGACCCCACAAGTAAATTGTCTGTATTAGTTAGATGTTTAACCCTATGTCATTGACCTCACTAGTAAATTGTCTG
This sequence comes from Mizuhopecten yessoensis, assembly GCF_002113885.1. Taxonomy (NCBI): domain Eukaryota; kingdom Metazoa; phylum Mollusca; class Bivalvia; order Pectinida; family Pectinidae; genus Mizuhopecten; species Mizuhopecten yessoensis. Next base: position 92 of record NW_018405931.1, read on the forward strand.
TATTAGATATTTAACCCTATGTCATTGACCTCACAAGTAAATTGTCTGTATTAGATATT
>NW_018405931.1:172-239 GCF_002113885.1 Mizuhopecten yessoensis
AGTAAATTGTCTGGATTAGATGTTTAACCCTATGTTATTGACCTCACTAGTAAATTGTCTGTATTAG
>NW_018405931.1:2319-2738 GCF_002113885.1 Mizuhopecten yessoensis
TTCAAGTAAATTGTCTGTATTAGATATTTAACCCTATATTATTGACCTCCCAATTAAATTGTCTATATTAGATATTTAACCCTATGTCATTGACCTCACAAGTAAATTGTCTGTCTGTATTAGATATTTAATCCTATATTATTGACCTCACAAGTAAATTGTCTGTATTAGATATTTAACCCTATATTATTGACCTCACAAGTAAATAGTCTGTATTAGATATNCTAACCCTATATTATTGACCTGACAAGTAAATCATCTGTATTAGATATTTAACCCTATGTTAATGACCTCACAAGTAAATTGTCTATATTAGATATTAAACCCTATATTATTGTCCCCACAAGTAAATCATCTGTATTAGATATTTAACTCTATGTTATTGACCTCACAAGTAAATAGTCTGTATTAGATATTTA
>NW_018405932.1:0-239 GCF_002113885.1 Mizuhopecten yessoensis
TAGATGACACTTTGGATGCACTTCCTATGTAATGGTAGATGACACCTTGAATGTACTTCNATGACACTTTGGATGCACTTCCTATGTATTGGTAGATGACACTTTGGATACACTTCCTATGTATTGGTAGATGACATCTTGGATGCACTTCCAATGTATTGGTAGATGACACTTTGGATGCACTTCTTAAGTAGTGGTAGATGACACTTTGGATGCACTTCCTATGTATTGGTACATGA
>NW_018405932.1:4606-4844 GCF_002113885.1 Mizuhopecten yessoensis
TTAGATGATATTTTGGATGAACTTCCTGTGTTTTGGTAGATGAAACTTTGGATGCACTTCCTATGTATTGGTAGATGACACTTTGGATGCACTTCCTATGTATTGGTAGATGACACTTTGGATGTACTTTCTATGTAGTGGTAGATGACACTTTGGATGCACTTCCTATGTATTTTTTGTAGATGACACTGTTGATGCACTTCCTATGTATTGGTAGATGACGCTTTGGATGCACTTC
>NW_018405932.1:6247-29826 GCF_002113885.1 Mizuhopecten yessoensis
ATTGGATGGACTTCCTATGTAGTTTTACTTTATACACAAACAATGTACGTTTGAAAAAATATCCGAATTAAACGTATATAATACGTACATTGTTTGTATATAAGTAAAACTTCGATATCACATATTTCCAAACTGTTGAATCTTATTGAAAACTCTTTTGTTTAAGAACTGTTTGTCATATTTGTAAGTTACCACTTACTACAATCTTCTTTAGAGATACATGTGCGTTTGTTTTGTGGTTTAAACGAGTGTTACAATGTTGTTGGCAAAATATTGACAAACAGCCCTAATGAAACTGATGAAATGAGGTGATCAGATCTAGAGTATAATTAAATAAGATCCAAAGTGTTTTAATGGTGGCATAAGTTCAATTTCTGTTTCTTCAGTATCTCAGGACCAAAGGAAACAGTGAAAAAACCCAGAATATATGGAGCCCCAGTCGCTAAATTTTAACACTGATATCGTTGTTTTACGTTCTCACTTCCCTACACATTTTTTCTCGGCAGTGGTTAACCCCTAGTCATTATATGACCGGATGGACCACTATGGTGGAAACTTCGGTATGGTTTTTCAGTGAGGCAGTGTTCACAACAAGCTGAAAATCACATGCGGTCTGATTGTTTTATTAACTTCACGTTGTAGTCGCGATGGTCAGGGTCCATACCTTGAGTAGGCCCTCCTTGTAAATTCCTTAAATTTGATGATATTTCAAATGAATGCCCTCACCAATAAACAAGGTCACTGGGGTCAAATATGTTATAAAATTTAACCAACTTCTAAGTTTTTCTGAATATTTTGCCAATTTCATGCTTGGGATAAATGCTATCAAGTGTGTTCAAATAATTACCTTGGCCATTAATATGCTGGGATGAAGGGCTACTAAGCTTGTAAAAATGAATGACCTTGACCAAGGTCACATGGGTCAAACGTATTCTTAAACTTTTAATGACTTCTTATGAATAACCCGAAGGCCCAGGATGTGGATATTTTGCCAGTAACATGCAGGATTGAAGTGCTACCAAGTTTGTTCAAATGAATGACCTCGACCTATATTCAAGTTTACATGGGTTTATTGTCTTAAAAACTTTTAAACAACATATTCTGAGTAAGCAAAAGGCCCAGGATAATGATAATTGGCCAGTAATTAACCTGCTTGAAGGAAGGGCTTCCAATTTTGTTCAAATGAATGACCTAAACTTGTATTCAAGGTCACAGGGGTCAAATATGTTTAAAACCTTTTAACGACTTCTCCTGAATAACCAATAACTAAGTTTATTCAAATGAATGACTTGGACTTTTATTCAAGGTCACAGGGGTCATATATGTTATATGCAGGGATGAAGAAGGGCTACCAATTTCAAGGATGTTAAAATGAATGGTCTTGACATATAATCATTGCCACCTGGGTCAAATATAATTTAAACCTTTTTTTTTTCTTCTGAATAACCAAAAGGCCAAGCATTTTTAGCTCACCTGGCCTGAAAGTAAGATTTTACTTTAAAACAATTTCTTCTTAATAACCAAAAGGCCTAGGGTGCTGATATATATATTTGGCCAGAAGCAAATTTGGATGAATTGCTTCCAAGTTTGTTCAAATAAATGACCTTCACCCAAATTCAAGGTTGCAGGGGTCAAATATGTTAAATGATTTAAACAACTGCCCAGGGTTATGATATTTGGCCAGAAGTATGCTGGGATGAAGGGCTACCAAATTTATTCAAATGAATGACTTTCACTCATATTAAAGGTCACATAGGTCAGTTGTCTTAAAAACCTTTTAATCAACTTCTTCTGAATAACCAAAAGGATCAGGATGATGATATTTGGCCAGTAGGATGCTTGAAGGAAGGGTTACCAACTTTGTTCAAATGAATGACCTTCACCCAAATTCAAGGTTACAGGAGTCAAATTTAAAGTTTTAAACAACTTCTTCTGAATAGTCAAAATGCAAAGGGTGGTGATATGTGACCAGATGAAGAGCAATTTATTTTGTTGATGTGAATGACCTCGACACACATTCAATTTTACATTTGGTAAATTGTGTATATGTATGAACCATTCAAAGTAATTTCTAAATATTGGCAGATTGCATTCTGGGGTGAAGGGCTATAAATTTAAAATGTGTTCAACTTAATGTGATTAATATTTGACTTTCAAGCTCATAGGGGTCAAATGTGTTAACATCTTTTAACATGTACTTTTGAATGACTTTGAGTCATTTAAGACACCGATATTTTGCCTGTAGCTTTATTTAGGCCAAATTAAAATATACATGTGTTTGCCGTTTCCCGTTTCCCCGACAAACCCTATTTTTCATGCCGACCCCAATACATTTTATTGGTTTTTCACATCAACTGTAATGCATTTATTAGCTGTTTAATTGTTCACAGTGTACATATAATTTGTGATGCATTTTATTTGTGTGGTCAGTGTCAGAGTTTTCTTTGAAGATAGTAGCTAAGTAGCCCTAGATAATTGTGCTTATGATATAGGTTGGGATCTGTAGATTAGTGTGACTGTCTGTAGTCTAGGTGGGGGAGTACAGTCCAGTCTGTGATGTCAGTGTTTTTGCCTCCAGCTGAGCTGACCACCAGAGTCAAATTTAGCAGGGTTATGGCCAGTTTTTAACAGGATTTCAGCAGCATCAACAATTTTAATGGATCAACATTTTTTTTTGTAACAGGATTTTGCTAAGGGAAAGATAGTAAGGTAGTTCAGCTGGGGAGTTGAAGGAGGAGAAGTGAGTTAGGTTGGGGAATAGAGTTAAGAGTCTTGAGGAAGGAGATTGAGTTAGGGAGACCCAGTTGATAGGTCAAGAGATATAGAAGAGAGTTAGAAAGATAGAGTTAAGTTAGAATTAGGAAGTGAGTAATAATAGTAGTTTTAGCTGTGGTTTGTAGATCTGTGCAGTTTTACAGTTTATACATGTAGTTGGAGATAATTAAGTTTGAAGTGGAGGGATTGAGTTCACAATAGTGAAGACTTGTATAGCTTATGACAGATTAAAAAATTTGTGTTGTAGATATAGTGTAAAATATAAGTATACTTATTTTGTTGTTCAATTAACTTGAACTGGAGGCAGTGGAAATCGAGAACAGATCGTATCAGTAATACAAAATTAAAGAGAACATAACACTGGTGACCATCAGTGGAGTTTGGATTACTAAACACTAGTGTCCAGCTGTAGGGATAATTTAGAAATGTAACACTGGTGGTAGCACTACTGTAAATTATGGTTGGTTATTCCATAAACATTTAGATGGGTCACATAATAATTTACTTCAATGTGTCGTTTGAGCCTGCTCAACACAAACATTGTGAATGCATTTGTGTATTTATTTTACATGAATCAAAAATTATTTATATATATATTTGTTGCCTCTCGTACTTAATTAAAACAATAACATATTGTTAACATTCACGGAGGTAATCAGGAGATTTTCTTCACCAGAAAAAATAAATGAAAAAATAAAATAGAATGTTTTTCCTTCCGTAACCTACCCTATTTTTTTTGGAGCCGAAACAGGAAACACACATATTTTTATTTGGCCTTAAGTCCATTTCTAAAGTTACAAGTGTAATACCCTGTGAATGACAAAGGCCCATTTAGCCTCTTGTTTGTTTAAAATCTGGGAAAAACACTAATTATTCCTGTTCTTGTAATATAGTGCCTTGAATGTTGTCATCAGATTTGCTACACTTTATGTTTCAGGTTTGTACAGAAACATCAGAAATGGCTTCAGTTATTCCAACAGATCCGGCCATAGATATCCACAATGAATTGGCGTTGCATCTTGGAACACATATTGTGAAGAAAAAATTACATCAACTTAAGAACCTGTTCAGAAATAATCCATTAACCCCAGTCGACATTGCTTCGATTAAAAACATCTATGACCTATTCAACAGTCTTATTAGATACAAAACAATAGCTGTGGGAGACTATACACAATTTGTACGGAAACTTAAACTTACAAATCCTGACCTGGAGAGATATGTGATAGATAAAGAAAAGGAAATTAAAAGCATTGTTGATGGAGGTGAGTCAAACTTACATATTACAACATGTTTATATCAAAAATATTTTATCAAAATTAATTTAAGGATCTCTGCATAATATGCCTGTGTAAGGTTTGGATTTATTTGAAGCATAACTGGATTTGTTAGTTAATTTTGAAATTAATTAAGAGTTTTAATTCAATCATGATAAAGATAAAAAAAAAGATCATTTCCTTTGAAGTTGTTGAAACCTTGCAGATCTAGAGCGACCACTAACTACTTATATGTTGGTTTTATATTTCATGACATGAATCCTTGTTTTATAAACAAGGTGTTTCACAGGTGTCTTAATAATTTTATATTGGGCATCTAATAATTCATGGATACCAGGGTGTGACTAAGATCTGGTACTATATATATAGATACTGGAGGGTAGACATATGAATTGAAAAATGAGCATCAAGCGAAGCAGTACGATAATTGGAAAAGCTGACATTCTAACCAATTGGACAGCTGGTAAACAGTGATTGATCGTGTCCAGTAGGATTGTGTTCATACTCTTCGACATTAGGAAGTTAAATTAAATTATATAAATATGTATACAAGTGGAGAAGTTACAGTGGGGACAATGCAATTAGTCTAATTTTTGAGGCAGTCTGCCCCTTTATCAAATACGATTTATGAAACAAGCAGTAAAAACACACTTACTACTGAGGTTATAATGCTGATGTCAAAACTTATCCCTGCAGCTAGATAATAGAGCCGAAGGCTATTCATAAATAAACTGTTTTCATACAAGGAAATAATTAATGACAAGTTAGAAACTGGTACTATATATAGTCTAGTTTTCTATTGATCTTGGACTTAATACAGGTAGATCTTTGTTATATGTATAGATTGTGTATATTTAGTGAAAGTTACAAACACATTTGTTTTAATTACAGGTTCATCACCAGCCAAGCAGCAAAGGCCAGAAGATCAAGGCCAGCAACAGTCTACAGGTTTGTGATCAGCACATGTTCAGTGGAATTTAAAAATGTAAAGTTGTATGAATACTATATCTGTAGAGGGATGTACATGTACACACAAGTATAAGAACATATTTGCAGTGACGCCCACGCATTGAAAGGACTACGTAACAGTGGAAACATTACGATCACAGATAAAACAGGATTTCAGATCATGCTTTATGTTATCACCATACAGCATTCCACTATTGAATTGTGTTTTTATGATTATTTATGTATGGTAATGATTATTGATTATTTATGTATGATGATTATTGATTATTTATGTATGGTAATTAAGCCCCCACTGCTCAAATTGTTTTTTGTCTGGTTTGGGGTTCATCAGTCAGGCAGTCCATCATTCCTTATCTAAACAATTTCTGATGTCTGTCTGCTTGCTTTAAGAGTGTTCTGATCAAGTTCCATAAGGACCAGGATTTCTGAGATTTTGTCAGTAGGTACCTGAGATCTATAATATTTCCTCATATAAATGACATTGACATACTTTCAAGGTCAGAGGGTCAACTACTTGAAATACTTACAACAACAATTATATGAAGAACAAAAAGGACCTAAGCCATCATATTTTGGATATGTTATGTAAACAGGTATGGATGATCTCCTGGGCCCATATTTGTGCATGCTCCAATTTCAGATGGATAAGAAAATCTAACATAGAATATAAGCCCCTCAAAGTTCGTGTTTCAATATGATTTACACAACTTCCTTGTTACCTCAGTACAAATATTAGTAGAGAAAAGAAACAAAACCTACATACCAGCAACATTCCATATGATATCTGTGCCACGATCCCTCTGTGATTTCATGTGTTCTGTTACTTTCATGTTGTCATCAACATCAACTAATTAATGTCAACTCACTCACTGTGAAATTATAGAAATGGAATCAATGTTTTAACATCCTGCAATATAAAGATCGTAATTATAGGACTACTGTTATAAAATCTTTACAATGTTTTGTCGTAGTTATATCAGTCCAGGCATAAGCATGAGTTCATTGTGTTTGTATGGTGGATGACACTTTGTTAAAATTGTATTCAAAATAAATTGATGAACTTCCTATAATCAGAATTTGAATGATTTGGATAGGTAATATACCTGTTTTTCATCTTTTTCCTGATCCGGTTGCCATGATTGTTACAACAGCAGACACAAGCCGAGACAAAAGTAAGTTTGACAGCTGCAGTGTTATCCACAGGCCTTAATTTATAGCCAGAAGTACCATCTGGTTATTAGCTCACCTGCCCGAAGGGCAAGTGACTTTCAAGNAGCTCACCTGCCCGAAGGGCAAGTGAGCTTATGTTATGGTGCAGCGCCCGTTGTCCGTCCGTCCGTCGTCCGTCTGTCCGGCGTCAACTTTTTACTTTAAACAACCTCTTCTCAATAACCAAAAGGCCCAGGGTAATGATATTAGGCCTGTAGCATGCTGGGATGAAGGGCTACAAAGTTTGTTCAAATAAATGACCTTAACCCACTTTCAAGGTCACAGGGGTCAAATATGTTAAATTCTTCAAACAACTTCTTCTCAATAACCGAAAAGCCCAGGGTACTGATATTGGTCCTGCAGCATGCTGGGATGAAGGGCTACCAAGTTTGTTCAAATGAATGACCTTGACCCACATTCAAGGTCACAGGGGTCAGATGTCTTAAAATCTTCAAACAACTTCTTCTCAATAACCAAAAGGCTCAGGGTACTGATATTGGGCCTGTAGCATGCTGGGATGAAGGGCTACCAAGCTTGTTAAAATGTTTGACCTTGACCAACTTTCAAGATCACTGGGGTCATGCAGATGTCTTAAAATCTTCAAACGCCTTCTTCTCAATAACCAAAACGCCCAGGGTACTGATATTGGGCCTGTAGCATGCTGGGATGAAAGGCTACCAAGTTTGTTCAAATGAATGACCTTGACCTGCTTTCAAGGTCACAGGGGTCAGATGTCTTAAAATCTTCAAACAACTTCTTCTCAATATTAACCAAAAGGCCCAGGGTACTTATATTGGGCCTGTAGCATGCTGGAATGAAGGACTACCAAGTTTAATCAAATGAATGACCTTGATCCACTTTCAACCTGATGTCCTTGTTCGACATTCAAGGTCACAGGCGGCATATGTTTAAATCTTTTAATAGGTTCTTATGAATCAAACACTGATATTCTGCCTGTAGCTGTATTTTAGTCCACTTTTAAGTTTACAAGTGTGAGATTAATACCAGGTGAGCGATGCAGGCCCATTGGGCCTCTTGTTTTTTACTAGCAGGTTGTTTTATGAATTTGAATGAAGAAACTATGTATAGTGGAATGTTTTGAAAAGATATACAACAAGTGCCAGAAAGCTAGTATCTTCACCTTATTGTCAATATATAGAAATACATGGAAAGTCCAACAATCTCTGTCTCCGGCTTTAAGTGACTGGACAGTCTAAAGCTATATTATTGAAATTAATTAAAAATCCTCCCCTTTTAATTAATTAGAAAATGTCCTGGAATAAATAATCTGTTTATAATTCAAATTGTGTCCTACCTATTTAATGTGAATCTCTTATTTTACAGAAATCCATTCTGGCTTGGAACCCATGATAGGTGAGTCTAATCTACTGCATTGGACATAGAGACGAAACGCAGCAGATTTCCTCAAAACCTGGACCAGAACAACATGCATCATCTAAAGATATATGAAAGAATTTTCATAATTCTTTTTAAACAAGAATCTTGGGTTTTCCAAAAGAGTAGTCTTGATAACCAGATTGAACACCAATCTGATAAAGTTTATTCTTTCTCTGTTACGACAAGTTCATAACAGGTCATGTTCTGGTGAATGTAATTGCAGCCAATCATTGAAATGCCCTCCAAATAGTCTTAATATTTCAAATACATGTAATTAAACATGACGTTTGTATTGAAAGTCACCAGAGCATGACCCCTGATGCCATATATGTCATCAGATCTTACACCATAGATATTGTAGAGGAACAGAATGAAAGCTTTTGTTTAAATCAGATTGAAATTATAAGCTCATCTTGAACAAAGTACCAGTGAGCTCTTGTGGTGGTGCTTCATCTGTGGTCGTCTCTGTCTTCGATCATTTTTGTTTTAAATGACATCTCCTAAACTGTTAAGCAGAATTCAACCAAATTCTAAAATCCTTAGGCCAAGAAATCAAAAGATGTATAAATAAAGGGGTCCCCCTCCCCTCACTGGGTGCTTGGGGCTGATTTAGTGACATCCCCCCAACTAATAGGCAAGATTTAACAAAATTGTTGTTGTAGCATCTTTAGGCCGTGGGGATCAAACTTAACACAAATTAAGAGCTGATATTTGGGTGTTCACTGTTGAGATGTAGGATCAAAAAAAGTTTTGAATCGGAAGGTTTACTTTAAATGACATCTCTTCCCAAATTACTGGGCAGGTTTTAAGCAAATTGTTGTGGTAATGTCCTTTACCCATGGGGATCAAAATTTACGTAAATAAATTAAATAAATGAAAAGGGCTGACTATCCTATGCACTCTCAACCCAAACTATCGGCCAGATTTTAACTTGATTTCCAAAATAATCAGCTGAGGGATTCAAGGCCGTTAGGCCTCTTGTTCTATAACAACTATATAAGTAACGTCATTCATGAGGCATTGGATTGTAACAGAGTCATTTTTCAATGCAATGTCTCCGCTAGGGAATGAACCTCTAACCAATGGCTTACTAGTCCGACCCTCTGCCTATTGGACTAAAAGGAAATGCTCTTAGCTCATTTGATAGAGTACAAGACAAGTAAACCAGAGGTCCTGGGTTTGATCCCTAGCAGAGACTTATTATTTTTTAAAGGACAAGTCTGCAAAAACTAAACGTGTTAGTCAGTGACGTCATGATTCACTGTGATTTTACAAGGTTTGAAAACTGACTTTTACTTACATGATGTTTTGTGAGAATGAAATCTCCAAGTTTGTGTTGATTGATTGGTTATCATCACGGATTACATGTTTTTTTTTATCATGATAGGTAAAACAGTATTCGATATATTTTATGAAACTACAATTCCCTCTAATATTCTGTATTTGAAAGTAAAATGAAAACAAAACTCTGACTTACAGATTAAAGTTATATAAGTTTCATTCTGAAATATCAGTTTTACACAATTAAGACGTATCGCCCTATATTTTCTATTTTTCTTTCATACAGAAACAGCAAAAGCCAGAATTAAAAAAGAAAAAGGAAAAAAGATACAATTCCACCCCACCAAAGGTTTCCGGGATGCTAAAGAAAAGCTCCAAAAGAACAGGGTTGTTGTCATCAAGGGAAACACGGGAGACGGTAAAACAGCTATCGCCATCCAACTCCTTCATTGGCTGAGTGAGGAGCAGCAAGCCGGACAACCCCTACAACTTCACAAGATTGAAGATTTACGATTATTGGCTCCAAAATTAAAATTGATCACTTTTATTGATGATATTTTTGGTGAGAAAGATGTGTTCATAAAGGATGTACAAGAGTGGAACAAAAGAATCTCGGATGTAAAAACACTTTTTGTAGATGAACAAATAACCCAGCCCAATTTTCTCATCATTACTATCCGTAATGAAGTATTCAATGCTTTGGAACATCGTTCTCTTGGAACAATTTTAACCAAAGATAACATTATTGATCTGAGCTCAAAAACATACAAAGTTGCAGAAGACAAAAAAATACTTTTACAGCTGTATGAGCCAGAACTCTTTTCATGGACAGACACAGAAAAAAAACAAATTTCAACCTATGCGCCAAACATTGGATTCCCACAATGTTGCCAGCTTTTCTACAATTCTGAAGAATTGCAGAGAGAGCGAGTTAGATTTTTTGAAAGTCCTTTTCGATTTTTGAAAGAAGTATTGTCAAGATTACAAGAATGTTCTGCCCTTTTGTATCTCTTCCTCAATGACGGAATGATAAGAGTAGAAGATCTGGATCCAAACAGTAAAAATGTCAATGAAACATTTCTGGAACAAGCAATTTCAATAAAGTTGATTGGTGGTAAAAAACACACAGTCACTCCGTTATGTAATAAAATTGAAAAAGTGGGATTTATAAAGGACAGTTTAGATGAATTATTAGACTTTTTGGTAAAGAAGGAGAAACAATGGTTTAGTGAGGATGTGTACAGATTTAATCATGATTCTATTTATGTTGCTGTGGCAATTTTGTATGGAAAAGTCACACCGATCGGCTACATACAGAATTGTCCCAGGAAATCCCTCGGTTATCTAACAACCTCAAAAACAGCTACAAACATGATTGTCATATCATCTGATCATTATACAGAAATGTGTGAGCGTCTACTCCGAGAGTTTGAATGTAATAAGTATCTATATGGTACTGGTAGTGGCTCTCTAGATGTATGGAACAATTCTGATTTTGTTGCAAGATTTGTCAGGTTGTTGAATGACAGAAACATTGATAAACTTGCCGTTTTGAATGAAGCATGTTCTTGTGGTGCAGCTGAATGTGCTTCATCTCTTCTGTCAGAAGGTGTAAAACCTGACAAGAACACAGCATTGTCATTGGTTAGAGGACATTGGAATGATAGTAACAGACAAGTGTGTTTTCTTGGGAAAATTGTTGTATACTTAAATGATGAGACAAAAGTTGATATGTTGAATGAAGCATGTTCTTCTGGTGCAGAAGAATGTGCTTTATATCTTCTGTCAGAAGGTGTAAAACCTGGCAAGGACACAGCATTGTCATTAGTTAGTGGGTATGGGAAGGATAAGAACAGACAAATGTGTCTACTTAGGAAAATTGTTGTATACTTGGATGATGAGACAAAAGTTGATATGTTGAATGAAGCTTGTTCTTTTGGTGCAGAAGAATGTGTTTTATATCTTCTGTCAGAAGGTGTAAAACCTGACAAGTACACAAGATGGTGGTCATTGATTGACAGACATCGGAATGATAGTAACAGACAAGTGTATTTACTTAGGCAAATTGTTGTATACTTGAATGATGAGACAAAAGTTGATATGTTGAATGAAGCATGTTCTTCTGCTGCAGAAGAATGTGCTTTATATCTTCTGTCAGAAGGTGTAAAACCAGACAAAGACACAAGATTGTGGTCATTGATTTATAGACATTGGAATGATAGTAACAGGGTTTTACTTCTGTCAGAAGGTGTAAAACCTGACCCAGCGTTGACATTGTTTACTAGTAGATATTGGAAAAATTATAACAGACAAGTGTGTTTACTTGAGAAAATTGTTGTATACATGAATGACGAGACAAAACTTGCTCTGTTGAATGAAGCTTGTTCTTTTGGTGCAGAAGAATGTGTTTTATATCTTCTGTCAGAAGGTGTAAAACCTGACAAGGACACAAGATGGTGGTCATTGATTGACAGACATCGGAATAATAGTAACAGACAAGTGTGTTTACTTAGGGAAATTGCTGTATACTTGAATTATGAGACAAAAGTTGATGTGTTGAATGAAGCATGTTCTTGGGGTGCAGAAGAATGTGTTTTATATCTTCTGTCAGAAGGTGTAAAACCTGACAAGAACACAAGATTGTGGTCATTGAATGACAGACATCGGAATGATAGTATCAGACAAGTGTGTTTACTTAGGAAAAATGCTGTATACTTGAATGATGAGACAAAAGTTGATGTGTTGAATAAAGCATGTTTTTGTGGTGCAAAAAAATGTGTTTTATATCTTCTGGGTGAGTGAGTAGAACCTGACAATGCAGTGATTAATGTGGTGGTGGGAGGGAGTGTGAAAGTGTTACGTAAACTACTGCAGTATGACGTCACTCTTACAGCGAGAGATAAGGACCATACCAATGTCCTACATGTGGCGTGTCAGTATCAGAGAGAAGAGATGGTGACATTATTGTTATGTGACACTAACCCACACTTGGTACATGACACTGGTAGGTTTGGACAAACCCTGCTCCATGTTGTGGCAGGGCCAAGCAACTGTTTCATGTTTCAGGCAGGAAACTGTTTTATGTTTCAGACACTGGAGAGGTGTGTACTTAACTCCTTATATATAGTTGACGACCAACAACACAAGTGCGAGTCAGTAGATGGTCGTGTGGTGAACAGGATCTGTGTGTGTGCTCAGTACATGGCTCAGTTAGTGGATGTGAGGGGGAGAACGGTGTTACATGAGAGTTGTTGGGAGGGTAACAGGGAGCTAACTACAGCTGTAGATAATGACGGGAGAACAGCGTTACATGTGATTTGTGAGAGGGGAAACAGAGAGATTTGTTTATATTTATGTCATTCGTACCCAGCACTAACCACAGCTGTAGATAAGGACGGCCGTCACTGTCTACATTACATAGCTGGTATGTTATTATGGTCAGATCTAGCCATGTTCACTGAGTGTGAAACTCATGTAAAACGATACCTAGAATCTACAGGACATAAGTATGAAATCACAACCATATTTGACAATGACGAGAGATCTGTTCTAGATGAGGCAAAGGGAACGGCGACATTCTGGAGGACAGAAAAAAAAACTTTGTTAGATCATCTTATTAAAGTGTTTGGCAATAAAAATTTAGTGATTTCCAAATGAAACGTACAATTATTATCAACACAAACATTTTAAAACAATCACATGGAAAGGTCATATCACGATGAATTGTTTTAACGATGACATTTTATCAGTTTTGAAAAAGAATCGGTCCAAGTTTGACGATCTCTGTGCTCCGTAAAATAGGTCAAGGAGAGGAATAGAGAGGATCATGGCAGGTTTTAGACCAGAGTTGATGGATTAAAACTCTGATGTTTTATGATTGATCCTGATTGTGGTGTTATAGGTTGTTTTAAATGTATTTTGAAATATTGCATACATGATGCTAATTGTGCTGTGGATGAATGAAACCTCAACAACAGTTGTAACTTTGATGTCTTGTTGACATTTGAAAGATATCAAATATTTCCCAATTCACCTGAACAGAATCATAAACTTTGCCATTTTAAACATTTATATCAAAACATTTCTTTTATTGTATATACAAAACACACCAAAACTGATGACAAGATTATTTATTACTCTGAAAAGGTGTATTTGGGCATATCCCCAGAGAAAAATACTGATGTTCTTTTTAATGTTTTGAACATTCTTTCAAAACAATTTCGGGGACTTTTTTGTGATCTTTTTCTTATTACATCATGAAAGAATATGATAGCTTAAATAAGATACTTCAGAATTAGTAATTGTTTCTCTCAAAACATACATACAATGTAGTTTTATCAAATGAACTTTTTGACACTGTCATTATTTTATAATTAAGTACATGACGTACATGTACAATCAGCGTGATATCCAATAGGACGTAGCTGATTACTGACCAGAACCAGAACCCTTTAACAAATGTGTGAACAGGTGGGGATCTCTTAATTAATAACATGGATATTAATTCCTGAAGGGTGGGTTCAATTCCATATAAGGTCTCGTCATGCATAGCAAGATAACATACATTAAAAGGTCATCTGTTTTTTTGGACAAGATGAGCTAAGGTATTTTTTTTTGTAACAAATTAACAGTATTGATTATCACGTATGAAAATAAAAAAAATCTGTTTATCAGATTTTTATCAGATTATTTTTCATTTTCATATCTATGATATAGACCTGATGAGCTTATGTTTTTTTTTTTTAACTTATTAACAGTATTACCAAGTATGGGAAAGAAAAAAAGTTTATCAGGATTTTTTTCATTTTGTATTTCATTATTTATAATAAACTATGTTTGTAAACAAACATTGCATTTGTTTTTGTCTTGTGCAACATTGTGACAGTTTGCTCCTGGTGGGATAACGTCAGTAATCCGTGATATTTCTATAGTTTATATGTGTGTAGTGTGATATAGCCCCCAAGGCTAAATGTAACATGTAGATGATTATACATGTATATGTATTTTGTATTGTTTATTTCTTTTGTTATATGTATAAACATGTGTATGCTGATTTATGATAATATATCTACAACAATATAGTTATATTGTACACCAATAGTTAATAAATAAGATTTATTTAACTGTATCATATTGTTCTGGAACGTTGTTTGTAAATTTATATCTATTTAACAATTTACTCAAACCTGTAACAATTTCCTTACTGCTACGAAGAGTCATTCATGGCAGTCACATGAAAAGTCTCTTCTCTTTTAATGTCAAATTGATTTGTCGATTAACGTTAGTGTGTTACTAAGAAACAAAGACAATTTAATATTATGCTTTTTAGCTAACCTGCCCGAACGGCAAATGAGCTTATGCCATGGCGCAGCGTCCGTCGTCAGTCCGTCCGTTAACTTTTCCTTTATAACACTACTTGTGCTGAACGGTGGGTGTGGCCCCACTTTGGGCAGAGTGGTGGGGCCCAATAGGGGAAATAGAGGTAAAACCTTAAAAATCCTTCTTCTACCATATCGATTAAGGGATTTTATCCCAATTTGGTCTGGGGCATCCTTAGGCCAAGGGCACTCAATTTTGTATAACTGGTGGGTGTGGCCCCATTGGGGGCAGAGGAGCGGGGCCCAATAGGGGAAATAGAGGTAAAACCTTTAAAATCCTTCTTCTACATATGCACCATAGGGATTAAGGGATTATATTCTTATTTAATCTGGAGTATCCTTTGTCCAAGGGGACTCATTTTTGTATAAATGGTGGGTGTGGCGGAACTGGGGGCAGAAGGGTGGGGCCGAATAGGCGAAATAGAGGTAAAACCTTTAAAATCCTTCTTCTACCATAGGGATGAAGGGATTTTATTCTTATTTAGTCTGGAGTATCCTTGGTTCAAGGGGACTCAATTTTGTATAAAGGGTGGGTGTGGCCCCATTGGGGGCAGAGGAGCGGGGCCCAATAGGGGAAATAGAGGTAAAACCTTTAAAATCCTTCTTCTACATATGCACCATAGGGATTAAGGGATTATATTCTTATTAAATCTGGAGTATCCTTTGTCCAAGGGGACTCATTTTTGTATAAATGGTGGGTGTGGCGGAACTGGGGGCAGAAGGGTGGGGCCGAATAGGCGAAATAGAGGTAAAACCTTTAAAATCCTTCTTCTACCATAGGGATGAAGGGATTTTATTCTTATTTAGTCTGGAGTATCCTTGGTTCAAGGGGACTCAATTTTGTATAAAGGGTGGGTGTGGCCCCATTGGGGGCAGAGGAGCGGGGCCCAATAGGGGAAATAGAGGTAAAACCTTTAAAATCCTTCTTCTACATATGCACCATAGGGATTAAGGGATTATATTCTTATTAAATCTGGAGTATCCTTTGTCCAAGGGGACTCATTTTTGTATAAATGGTGGGTGTGGCGGAACTGGGGGCAGAAGGGTGGGGCCGAATAGGCGAAATAGAGGTAAAACCTTTAAAATCCTTCTTCTACCATAGGGATGAAGGGATTTTATTCTTATTTAGTCTGGAGTATCCTTGGTTCAAGGGGACTCAATTTTGTATAAAGGGTGGGTGTGGCCCCACTGGGGGCACAAGGGTGGGACCGAATAGATGAAATAGAGGTAAAACCTTTAAAATCCTTCTTTTAACATAGAGATTGAGGGATTTCATCCCAATTTGGTCTGAAGCATCCTTAGGCCAAGGGCACTCAATTTTGTATATGTGGGTGTGCCCTCCCGTTGGGGCAGAGGAGAGGGGCCCAATAGGGGAAATAGAGAATAAACTTTTAAAATCCTTCTTCTAGCATAAGGATTAAGGGATTTTATTCTAATTTGGTCTGAAATATTTTTAGGCCAAGGGGACTCCATTTTGTATAAATGGTGGATGTGTCCCTACTGGGGGCAGAGTGATGGGGCCAAATAGGGAAAATAGAGGTCAACCTTTAAAATCCTTCTTCTACCATAGGGATTAAGGGATTTCATTCCAATTTGGTTTGAAGGATCCTTGGGCCAAGGGCACTCATTTTGTAAAAACGGTGGGTTTGGCCCCTAGGGCAGAGGGGTGGGCCCAATAGGGAAAATAGAGGTAAAACCTTTGAAATCCTTCTCCTACAATAGGGATTCAAGATTTTATCCCAATGTTATCTCCATCAAGTTTCTTCTCGCTATATCTCCAGAAATCCTGGCTGGATCTTTCTGAAATTTCATATGTACAAACAAGATAACCACCAGGCCGCCATCTTGGATTTTGTCATTTAAAGTTTGTTCTCGCTATATCTCCAGAAATCCTGGCTGGATCTTTCTGAAATTTCATATGTACATACATTACCTACCAAGGAGTGCTTTATCTTTACTTCATTTCAAGTACTTTAAACATATATCCAGGTGAGCGATACAGGCCCTCTGGGCCTCTTGTTTAAATCCGCTACACTAACATAAAAGTGAACAAATTGTGTGCAAGTTGGGCATATTCTAACTATGGACAAATCAGGCAAAGAAAAAAATCTCCCTGACCCCGGACCGCCAATTACTTTTAAGCAACTTAATTGAATTTAATGGATGGTGCCCCTTGAAAAAACCTGGAGCCCTGGGGTGAAATAGTAGTTTTACTGGATTAGCCCTAGTAAGATCTCATTTATGAATATTTTTTGTTGTACCTAAGGCTATTATTGCATATAGAAGTATTTACAATTATTTTCTACAAACCACTTATCAAGGCATTCCATCCATGTACAATACACAACATAACCGACACCTGTATTTACGTACGACTTAAACTTATATCTTCAACATTACAACTTCTTAACAGTTTGATTTCATTTTAATTCTGGTTCTATTTCAAATAGGATAACACTTCTCTTCATCTAATAAAACAATATTATATAAAGACATGAATTGAAACAAAATCCAAACCTGATTGGTCGAAGCTTTAAAAGAATAATGAAATGTAAAAAAAAAAAAATGTAAATGTTTTGGAAATATAATTTATAAAAAATGTTATGTTTGTTTTACTTAAGGATCCCTGTCCCACTGCAGTGTGGTTTTTCATATATACAATACGCCCACCTTAATTTCGTTTTGATTAGAGTTGTAGCATGGTTGGGCCATGACACTTCCATTGACCAGGTGGCTCGGTTGGTTAGCGTAATAGTATAACAAACTGGTGTCCTGGGTTTGAAGCCCGGGTCTAGACCCAGTTCATTTTAGTACTCAGAACGCTGTTGGCGATTTTATTCTGTTTATTTCATTTTTTATTTTATTTTTCATAAAAAAATCCCTCAATGTATGGTTTAAACGTTCTGAAAAGATTGGTCAGAGCAATAGTCATGCTAGAAAAAACAGTTTCCAATGCGTAGTAAAACTTATGCCAGTGGTACGGGGATCCTTAAGCCAAACATTTTAAATCTCTGTAGATATAATTGTAGGTTCTTCTATAAATGTTTTAACATATATACTAAAGAGAAGTTTTGAAACAATTTGTCGTTAGGTCGAACAGACAATTAACAATTGGGCCATGCAATATAATGCACTAAAAGAGGAAGTAATTTCCAGCTAAAAACATTTCAAATGATGGCTAGTCTACCGGGAAGTGCCCTCGAATTTCCAGGGGTTATGCTTGCCTATATTTTCTGCATCCGTAGAATAAGTCATGACAATTCGGAGGCACACAGTTTGATTGGTTTCTGGTGAAAAAAAACACCTGGCCAATTTACAGCCGACACCAGTCCTTTGAAGACTACAGAGGACAGACACCTGACTTCAAAATCAGTCAATTATACCGTTAAGCAACCACGTGATTCTTTTAATGTACATTAATTAATCAAAGTCTACCTGTATTATCCACAAGGTGACTCAAACCGAGCCTTTGATTTTGTCATGATTTATTCCAGGAATGCAGAGAATGTAAGATAGCATAACACCTGGAATTTTGAGAATGACTTGAAAGACTTAGTAATGAATCCAGCACTGATTGTGTGGTTGATAATGAAAACACCATGTCACGAATACGAATTCCTGTTGAAAGGTGCATTGAATTTCTTGCAGAACATGAACTTTTAAATTTTCTTTATTTTTCTATGAAAGTAGCCGATACACATTTGAAATAAACATCATTAATTTTTATTCAATTACATTGATTCTCATCAAACGATACATGTTCATGGAACTGTTCTAAAGCATTAATTCTGTGTTCGTGCTAACTTTCTTGTAACTTGCCTAAAATCATGCGACATCGTCAAAATTACAAAATCAAACACGGAAAGGGGTATTTGTCTTCAAGTGCCTCCAACTGTCCTCCAGATCATTGACAAAATGCGAGTTTTCATCAATAGATTGCCAGAACAAGAAATTGTGCTGAAGCACAGATTCTGAGTTTTGAGCATAAGAATGGTTTAATAAATACAGGCCCGTATAGCAACATTTGTCAGGTCCCTGGGGTCAAAGGCTCATAGTGCAGACTTCTGAACATACAAAATATTTGTATACAAGTATTACACAAAATTATAGGACAATAACGGAACTTATACAGAATCCTCTGCATAAATAGAAAACTTGTACTGAACAGGTCAACGGTATTAAATAAATAAACATGTAAGTTAACTTAAATCAAGATGAGTACAAGTGTCTAAACTTCGCTAACTTTCTGCCTTTAAAATATCTGGTGCTGTGTGCAAAATAACATTTTAATTGGGACAATATAAATGTATATTTGTTTTGGTTAAAAACTATACAATTAGATGAACATATCTTTAAAATGTCAACAATGTCTAACGCAAACAGTATGTTTCAGCGTTCTGTTTGAAATATGATATCAAATATCATTAGGTTAAAATCATAACTTACCAATACTTTTAGAGACTTATCAATAATATGTGTACAAACTTGTTCAAATGAGGCTTTAGCAAGATGTAAATAGACCAAAATAGCAAAGTGTAAACCGGAAACTGTAAAAACAGAGTTTTTTTTCGTTTGTCATTAAGTTTATTTCTGATAGGGAAATCTTGATGCGTCTTTTATCTTGATTTGAGATTTGCTGACAGAATGACAAAATGTTTAAAAAAAAAATCTTGTCAGGAGAAAAATATTAATCCTCCCGCACAAACAAGTGAAAAAAGACGATAATGGTGTCAGTAATAAATTGTCTTGTGTAGTGAATGGAATGTCCATCATATTTTAGCCATTTTATTCCGTGATAATCCTGTACATACCAGTAAAATTACAAGTTCGGCACAGATGATACTTTTACCCGACAAGAGATATGTAGACCAAAAAAAAAAAAAAACACAAGTTCGAAAATTCTAAATAAACATCGGAAAAACAGCTGATTTATCAATATTTACCGCTCTACGGCACTTCCTGACACTATATAACCCCTACTAAGTTTGAATGGCATTCATTAGACTGTAAATGTCAAGGCTCACACAATGACATCATCATTTTGACATCATAACCGTGTTAAAATTCACTTACCCTCCATGGACGATGGTTTTCTATTCATTGAACAAGCACACACAACGCATACACTAATTTGAATTAATTATTGAATTTCATCTAAAAGCGGATTTTCATTTTCTATGATATTAAAATACTCCAAAAATGGTAAATATAAGCACTGGACTGTTTTATTTTAGCATTTACAATCTACGTGAATGACTAGGGCTGTAACGATATATCGTATTATATCGTGATACTTACATGTGTATCGTATCGAAATTATCAATCTATGTTTGTCAAACTCTGATAAAGTGTGCTTATTTTTTTAATCCTTCAGTAAAGATGTTGTCAACTGCCGCAGCCTCTTTAAATATTTGGGCTCGGGCCAAGTTTTGACCGCAGAGTTTTTTCTGGATCTGTAGCTATACCTTTTTCTGATACAACATGACCGAGATATATGACTGAAGGTTTGAGGAACTCGCATTTGGACGGTTTGAGTTTCATTAGGCCTTGTTGGACGAGTCTGACTCTAGTCTGTCTAAGTATTAGAAAAGTTTGGATGTCATCCAGGAATATAAGACATTCCCCGTAAGATGCATATCTCCCATACACTTTTCAATCAAGCGCTGGAAAGTTGCTGGCGCACATGTTAGTCCAAAACCCATTCGGTTGGTTTCCCAGAACCCCAGGTTACCAACAGAGAATGCAGTTTTCTCCTTATCGGACTCCTCACCCTCACCCTGCCAGTATCCTGACCTTAGGTCTAGCTTTGTGAAATAACGGGAACCATTCAAGGTATCCACCGTGTCATCAAAGCGAGGGAGCATGTACGCATCTTTTCTTGTACGTAAACTCAACATTCTGTAGTCGATGCAGAATCTAAGGCTTCCATCTTTTTTTCCTACAAGTACGACATTTGAAGAGAAAGGACTAATATATTCGCGTATCACTCCGACCTCAATCATTCCATTAACATGCTGACGAACCTCCTCATACATATTGTACAGACCGGGTGGTATCTTTGCGATAAGGCTGTTTAAATAACCGCTCGTCAAGGAGGTCAATCTTATGTTTCACAAGGTTAGGCGTTTCCCAAGTGAAATTGACTTGTGGAAAATGCTTTTGTCCAGTTACCCAACACCTGTCGAACCTACAAAATGTACAACAGTTGTGCCTAGATGAGATTAGATCTATCAATGTGAACACCAAGTTCATCATGTAAAGATAAATTCTCCTTTACTGTAGGGAGATCAGAAGCTGAGTTATCTACTACCTTGACCTGGTTAACAGTACAGATTAATGAACGTGGTTGAAAAACCACAGGTTTAGCCGAAATATTACACAGCTTCACTGGTACTTTTACACTTGATGCATTCTGTTTCACTTTAATCACACGAGGGCAAACTGTATACCGGAAAGCAGAATTGTCCTGGTTCTCTGTGACTTGGTCAGTTATGTAGGAGTCTAAACCCCTGGCTATTCCATTTAGAACAATGGTGGCATAGGGAGCAACTGTAACATGTTTTTTTTTTCTCAACATTCTCTTTTGGGGAAAAACTCTGACTTTTTGAGAATTTCAGTTTAATGCTCCTATGAAAAACGAACCAAGTGCTGATTTGGATTTTGGTTGGGTTTTTTCCTTGTGATAAGGTTTAGGTCTACACCTCACCAAAAGAAAAAGAAAATCCAAGAGATAAGGAGGGGCCATTTGGACACCCCCTGTGTGGCCTTACAAGAATGTCACAGTTATTCATTGGAACAAACTTGATACATATGTATCCCATTTTCCTCGCATTCTACTAGCCAAATTTAATTACAATACTGAATAGGCCTTTTGGTTAATTCCAAAGAAGTTGTTTATAGGTTTAACGATTTACTCCAATACATACAAGTTAACCGAAAGGCATACTTGCCAACTCTCTCCATTTAGGAGGGAGACTACCGATTTTGGAACCTTAAATTTAGCATTTTCAACCAGTGGATTTGCTCAAATGTTCCTACATTCTAAGATCTCTAATTATTTTATCTGAAAGAACAACTAAAACTATGTCATTTAAATGCTTACATGTATTTTGTCTCTATGGGATATATACACACATTTTATCTAGGTTTTAATTTTGAGCATGCACAATCTCCCCCGTGGAAATTTCAAAAAGGTGGCAAGTATGGAAAGGGGGCACTGATGTATTAATATTAGCAATTAAACTAAAGTATTGAGCTGATTTATTAATTAACATTCATTATTATTTTAATATTGGAAAGTTCTTTTCTAGCATTAGAAATTAATTTTGAATTATAAAAAAATTTGTGTGATATGTATATATGCATATTGTAATATTAAAAAAAAAGTAAAAGGATTTATTTTTTTATTAATATTAAAAATTATTTAAAAATAATTAATTTCTAATATAAAAAAAAATGCCAGGGACCCTTTTCCAATCTGGCTTGCTATAGCAATGTAAATATCTAAACATTTAACAAAACAACAACTGCATCTTGTGATATACCTGAATGCGTTTTCGTAAATAATGCCCCCCATCAATAAGTAATGAAGTTAGACACATGAAATTAATTTTGAAATGAAAAAATGAAAATGGGACAGGACCAGGTAGGGGCCGGAACTACTTAGTTATGTCTAAGTCCGTGGTATGAACGACGAGGGACGCTAACAACTTTGGTCTGGAAAGCGGTCAACTTTCTATCTCACGGGCCTCTTACATGTACCTTACAATAGATTTGCTTTCTTAGCTATAAAGTTAACTTTTATTTTTTTGATGCAAAGTCTCGAGAGCGAGAATCTGGGAAAAGCGAGGGTAATATTAAAACGAAAGTAGATGACGTCATCATATCTTGTGTCGGATCACGATCGATCGCGAGCTGCCCATTGCTGTAGACAGTGCCTGATTTCAAATAATCTCGCCTTTATGCAGGTAAAACAGGACATATCCCGAGCCTCGTGGCATTGTGAATAGAATGTAGATATGGGTATGTTAGAAATGCGTTTAGTTAGACTTGAATGTGTTTACTCTTCCCGGGAAGCAAAATTCAGTTGGTTGTGTAGTAGTGGATTTTCAGCATAGGAGCCTGAAGTTCAAAATATTTTTTAAGCATATTAGGGGTATTTTTTGTGTATTACTATTATTATTCATTATTGACAGAACTTCAGGCTCCTATGATTTTCAGGTAACCACTCCTGGAGTCCTGGGTTCCGTAGATTATGCTTATGACATATATGACTGCGTAACAAAAGGAAACAACGCCGTAATTATGCAGGTCTCTGTTGACTCCCGGGTCAAGTTTAGCCTGGANCATATCCCGAGCCTCGTGGCATTGTGAATAGAATGTAGATATGGGTGTGTTTACTTATATGACTGCGTAACAAAAGGAAACAACGCCGTAATTATGCAGGTCTCTGTTGACTCCCGGGTCAAGTTTAGCCTGGGAACTGACCGAGAGTCATCAGAATCCGTCGTTCGCCGTCGTATTGTGTGTATTGCTTGTTGTGTATAATGTCGGGGGTCGTCTCGAAGGGTATTTTGTGTAAATAAATTCGTTCTGTACATAACTACGGCGTTGTTTCCTTTTGTTGCTCAGTCATACATGTCATAAGCATATTTTACGGAACAGTAGTAGGACAGGGATTCATTATTGAATTTGTCAAAATTATGTAGTGCCATAAAGAAAATCATTTCAATTTCTGCAGGTATAATTTATGAGATTTATGATTGTAACAAATATTTCAATTTATTTTTCATAAGTTTAAAAATATGAAAAAATAGTAGTCTAAATAGTAATCATGTAAAGTTCTTAACTTATCAATCAATTTTATAATGAATATGACACAAGAACCGTCAAATAAAATAACATCTCATTTTGATGAAATAATATATCATCATCATATTTGACCAATTACAACTTATTCTATTCATATATATATTATTACGAGAAATTATACCATCTTATATTCATATTATAAGGTCAAATCCTTAGGACCTTTTGTTATCTAAGTAATTAAGATCTATACTAGAGGACCCCATTGGAAATAAGCTGCCACCCAGCTTTCATGGGATATCCTAGGTTAAAGCTTAGTCAAACAGATACATTGTAATTATAGTGCTCCAAAATTTGTGATATTAACTTTGATGTGATAAGCTAAATACTGTGATAAATCTGTGATTATTATGCAATTGAAATCTGTGATCATATGTGATATTTGTACCTGTATCTTGCTTTTACCGAATAAATATTATTATTA
>NW_018405932.1:31681-113306 GCF_002113885.1 Mizuhopecten yessoensis
TTTTTTTTAATTATGATTAAGTTGCAAAGATCCAAAGAATTTGAAATGAAAAAAAAACATCCACATAGACTGTCATTTATAGTTTTTACAAAAAATTTAGATTTTAAAAGTGATTTTAATTGTTCACAGTTGTGCCACAATAGTTTGTGTGTTAACGAAGATCACATTAGTTTGGAGTGTCATTTTATTAATAATAATATTCTATTATGGCCCTTTCCCAATTGAACTGTTCTCTTATAGTGTTGTCTGGGGTGGTAAAGTGCCTGAGCCATTAGGCGAGGGCACTATACCTCCCCAGACAACACTATAAGAGAACTGTTCCCGAGGGAAAGGGTCATAATAGATTTAGTACATCACATGACTGTCATTTGACAATAAAAAGACAAACATGATGAACTTCATTGATAAAATATTTGATAATTAACAACTGCTGGAAATTTGAACGGTAACATTTGCAGTTTTGATTCATGAGTTGTTGTTAAATTACTAAATTTGAAAGAATGTGCACAAACAATGGAATGTCGAAATCTCTGCCACATGATGGTTCCTGTAAATGCGGCCGCAAAACTTGCCAGATGGTACGTATTAAGAAAACTTTTTGAGTAGATCTCTCCTTTTTTGTTGCGTATATTGGCATAGAAATCCACCAAAACACCGTTCAATTCACTGGATTGATTCACCGCTAGGTCACATACGGCTCCCCTTTCAAGTAGGAAGTCTTTCAGGACTGCGACGGCAAATTGTGTCGCCTGCTTCGTCTTCATGCATTGCTGAGTCTCTGCGAAGCAATCGGCATTCCCGGTCCCAAATCTTTAAACCATTTTGGCAGATGACAACAATGAAGTGAAAGTAGAATATGTTCAGCGCTCCTAGGAGAAGGGGCGCAACTCTTAGCGTCATGCTACTTTTCCCGCAGTCGCAGCGGTCCAAAAAAAAGGTATAGTGCCCGTCTCCAGGTATAGTTCCTGCTGTCAAGGGCGGATGCTAACAATACAAAATAGAACAAGGGTATAGTTATTCAATGGCTATCCTAGAAATTATCATGTGATGTACTAACAGGCAATATTGTCTAAGTTTAAATTTATGCTATAGTCATATATAGGTTTAAGAAACCTTAAGTTGGAATTCCAATTGGCTTAATTTAAAACAACAACAAACAACTATTTTTTGAGGGTATTAGCTATTGCATACACAGATACAATGTGGTCCGACTACCACCACATGGCGGCTCCATCTTCAGGTAGTCATATATATGTAAATTCTCTTGATGTGCTACATATTTCCTGAATTTTGAATTTTGTCATAGATTTCAAAAATGGTCTTTAATAAAATGGCATTTCTCTTCTTCGTCTCAATACAGGTGATCTAGAGGCTGATTGTCTGCCTTGGGTTGATGCAGTGTTGAATCTAGCGGACTTTTCCTTAGTCAGACTTCCTGGCAAACTTTGACTTCTCTGCATGCTCCCTGTGCTGTTCCACCAACAAGTCGAGTTTCCTCTTCTTGATGTCAGGTTTGTATTGAAGCTGGCGCTGATAAAGAGATCTTGACTGGTCAGCTGATCTGTGATGCCGTTCACCAAAAAGTTCCAAATTGCTAACAGTTTAAGGAGAAAAATTACTTTACAAAATCAAAAGAGTTTGAGTACTATAATAGGACTGAGGTGACAATTAAATGCTTCCGGGCTCAGTACCCATGAATGAAGTTCTCTTAGAACTTGGTAGTGGTGTTGGTGTTGAAATACTCTAGAGATAACAATCTCACAACTTTTGAATCAATGACATGTATTAATATTTTGCATGTATTTTTTTTGGTGCAGGGTGCTGTGTGAAGAGTCCTGTGTTTACCTCTATCTCTGACCTGGAAGTTTATATTTGACGTTGGTGACACTTGCAGACCATTATCTCCAGAAAAAGGCCAACATGCTGTTATTGAAATTTTTACATTTTGCTCCAAAGGTGTTGCTCTTGACCAGGTAAGATGGAAAGTTGGCTATTAAATATTGGGATTTTTTTTATGAATTTAAATGTTACAATGAAACAAATAGTAAATTTAATTGTTGTCTCAGTCCTTAGTCCTATTTTTACTAGAACATTGTTTGGAGCAGTATATATATATATATAGTTAGAAATAGAGAATTGTCTCCCTTAGATTGTAAGCTGTAAGAAGCTTTTCTGAAGTTTTTAACTTTGAGTCAATTGATGACCACTGTTTTGAATTTGTATCGTTTGTCTTGTGTTATTCTGTTAAAATTAAAAAGAAAATATTTGAATGATAAAAAATGTACATTGTGATGTGAAAATAGTCTGGTATAGCTAATGTAAAAGAGTGTAATTAAAAAAAAACCTTCAGCAAATATTTTGCAATGAAGTTGACTTTGAGATTTTATATACATTTTTACAATGCCTGTAACATTAATTTTGCCACACAGAGTCATTCATTTGTTAGTTTCTGTCAATGAAATTTCCTACCTTTTCATATTGGCACATTGGTCTATCGGCCGTTATAGAGCAAATATGGACAGAGTGTATATGTATGTATCCTTGGAAATATTGGTGATGGTCAAGGTCAGGTGGAGGTTTATCTCTGTAAATGTTTACATGTTGAAAACTCATTTTGTGTTTTAAATTTTGCTATCACAGACATTATTGTCCTATTTACATAAGTTAAATAACTTTAAGGATCTCTGCACCACTGTCCAAAATTTTAAATTGTTTCTTTGTGTCCTATAAAGATTATTCTCTCGTTAAATAACTTTAAGGATCTCTGTACAAGTAAATTGTTTTTGGTGTCAGTATATACATATATTCTCTATTCAAATAACTTTAAGGATCCCTGCACCATTGCTTAATATTAAAACAAAAAAAGTTGTGTCCTATTTACATTTATCTCTTGTTAAATATCTCTAAGCATCCCTCTACCACATAAAAAATTGAATTGGATTTTTCTATCTGCCATGACTATAGCTTTAATATATCATTTCTGTAAAGAAACCATACCAAATTCAAAAACATTTACAAAAACATTCTAAAGATGAATTAATAAAAGTTATCAACAACTCAATTTTTAGAGTGAAAAATCAATTAGGCCAGACCGGGATTCAAACCCTGAACCTCTGATTATTATACTATCACTTTACCAACAGAGCTACCTGGCCAACTTTAGTACCTTGGTCGAGTCTCTATACTTACATGTATCACTTTACCAACAGATCTACCTGGCCAACTTTAGTACCCTGGCCGAGTCTCTATTTTTACATGTATCACTTTACCAACAGAGCTACCTGACCAACTTTAGTACCTTGGTCGAGTCTCTATACTTACATGTATCACTTTACCAAAAGATCTACCTGGCCCACTTTAGTACCCTGGCCGAGTCTCTATACTTACATGTATCACTTTACCGTGAACAGAGCTACCTGGTCAACTTTAGTACCCTGGCCGAGTCTCTATACTTACATGTATCACTTTACCGTGAACAGAGCTACCTGGTCAACTTTAGTACCCTGGCCAAGTCTCTATACTTACATGTATCACTTTACCGTCAACAGAGCTACCTGGTCAACTTTAGTACTCTGGCCAAGTCTCTATACTTACATGTATCACTTTACCGACAGAGCTACCTGGTCAACTTTAGTACCCCGGTCGAGTCTCTATACTAACATGTATCACTTTACCAACAGAGCTACCGAGTCAACTTTAGTACCCTGGCCAAGTCTCTATACTTACATGTATCACTTTACCGACAGAGCTACCTGGTCAACTTTAGTACCCCGGTCGAGTCTCTATACTAACATGTATCACTTTACCAACAGAGCTACCTGACCAACTTTAGTACCCTGGCCGAGTCTCTATTTTTACATGTATCACTTTACCAACAGAGCTACCGAGTCAACTTTAGTACCCTGGCCAAGTCTCTATACTTACATGTATCACTTTACCGTGAACAGAGCTACCTGGTCAACTTTAGTACCCTGGCCAAGTCTCTATACTTACATGTATCACTTTACCGTCAACAGAGCTACCTGGTCAACTTTAGTACTCTGGCCAAGTCTCTATACTTACATGTATCACTTTACCGTGAACAGAGCTTCCTGGTCAACTTTAGTACCCTGGTCGAGTGTCTATACTTACATGTATCACTTTACCAACGGAGCTAGCTGGTCAACTTTAGTACCCCGGCCGAGTCTCTATACTTACATGTATCACTTTCCCGTGAACAGAGCTACCTGGTCAACTTTAGTAGCCTGGTCGAGTCTCTATACTTACATGTATCGCTTTACCAACAGAGCTAGCTGGTCAACTTTAGTACCCTGACGGAGTCTCTATACTTACATGTATCACTTTACAAACAGAGCTACCTGGTCAACTTTAGTACTCTGGCCAAGTCTCTATACTTACATGTATCACTTTACCGACAGAGCTACCTGGTCAACTTTAGTACCCTGGGCGAGTCTCTATACTTACATGTATCACTTTACCGACAGAGCTACCTGGTCAACTTTAGTACCCTGGGCGAGTCTCTATACTTACATGTATCACTTTACCGACAGAGCTACCTGGTCAACTTTAGTACCCTGGGCGAGTCTCTATACTTACATGTATCACTTTCCCGTGAACAGAGCTACCTGGTCAACTTTAGTACCCTGGGCGAGTCTCTATACTTACATGTATCACTTTACAAACAGAGCTACCTGGTCAACTTTAGTACTCTGGCCAAGTCTCTATACTTACATGTATCACTTTACCGTGAACAGAGCTACCTGATCAACTTTAGTACCCTGGCCGAGTCTCTATTCTTACATGTATCACTTTACCAACAGAGCTACCGAGTCAACTTTAGTACCCTGGCCAAGTCTCTATACTTACATGTATCACTTTACCGTGAACAGAGCTTCCTGGTCAACTTTAGTACCCTGGCCGAGTCTCGATACTTACATGTATCACTTTACCAACAGAGCCACCTGACCAACTTTAGTACCCTAGCCAAGCCTTGTTCCTTGCATGTATCACTTTACCAACAGAGCTACCTGGTCAACTTTAGTACCCCGGCCGAGTCTCTATACTTACATGTATCGCTTTACCAACAGAGCTAGCTGGTCAACTTTAGTACCCTGACGGAGTCTCTATACTTACATGTATCACTTTACCGACAGAGCTACCTGGTCAACTTTAGTACCCTGGCCGAGTCTCGATACTTACATGTATCACTTTACCAACAGAGCCACCTGACCAACTTTAGTACCCTAGCCAAGCCTTGTTCCTTGCATGTATCACTTTACCAACAGAGCTACCTGGCCAACTTGAGTACCTTGGTCGAGTCTCTATACTTACATGTATCACTTTCCCAACAGAGCTACCTGACCAACTTTAGTACCCTGGCTGAGTCTCTATACTTACATGTATCACTTTACCGACAGAGCTACCTGGTCAACTTTAGTACCCCGGTCGAGTCTCTATACTAACATGTATCACTTTACCAACAGAGCTACCGAGTCACTCTATACTTACATGTATCACTTTACTAACATAGCTACCTGGCGAATTTTAGTACCCTGGCCGAGTCTCTATACTTACATTTATCACTTTACCAACAGAGCTACCTGACCAACTTTAGTACCCTAGCCAAGTCTCTATACTTGCATGTATCACTTTACCAACAGAGCTACCTGGTCAACTTTAGTACCCTGGTCGAGTCTCTATACTTTTACCAACAGAGCTACCTGATCAACTTTAGTACCCTAGCCAAGTCTCTATACTTACATGTATCCCTTTACCGACAGAGCTACCTGGTCAACGTTAGTACCCTGGTCGAGTCTCTATACTTACATGTATCACTTTACCAACATAGCTAAATGTACCTGGCCAACTTTAGTACCCTGGTCGAGTCTCTATACTTACATGTATCACTTTACCAACAGATCTACCTGGCCAACTTTAGTACCCTGGCCGAGTCTCAATACTTACATGTATCACTTTACCGACAGAGCTACCTGGTCAACTTTAGTACCCTGGCCGAGTCTCTATACTAACATGTATCACTTTACCAACAGAGCTACCTGGTCAACTTTAGTACCCCGGCCGAGTCTCTATACTTACATGTATCACTTTACCGACAGAGCTACCTGACCAACTTTAGTACCCTAGCCAAGTCTCTATACTTGCATGTATCACTTAACCAACAGAGCTACCTGGTCAACATTAGTACCCTGGCCGAGTCTCTATACTTACATGTATCACTTTAACGACAGAGCTACCTGACCAACTTTAGTACCCTAGCCAAGTCTCTGTATCACTTTACCAACATAGCTAAATGTACCTGGCCAACTTTAGGACCTTTGCCTAGTCTCTATACTTATATGTATCACTTTACCAACACAGCTACCTGGTCAACTTTAGTCCCCTGGTCGAGTCTCTATTCTTGCATGTATCACTGTACCGACAGCGCTACCTGGTCAACTTTAGTGCCCTGGCCGAGTCTCTAGAAATACATGAATCACTTTACCGACAGAGCTACCTGGTCAACTTTAGTACCCTGGCCAAGTCTCTATATTTACTTGTAAATCCAAATGCAAATAAAGGGAAGTTGTATCTATAAAAAAACTACAGTGAAATTTTCTCAAAAGTGTTTTGCCTGCTGTGTGTAAAGGGTCCATAAAATCATTTACCTTTAACCTCAATATTAATTCAGGTAGTAAGCAGTAAACCCAAAGTGTTTAGAAATACGTATTCGGAAACAGCTGTTTGGTGTTATATTTGTTCATGGATAAGATCATTCTTATATCATTCTCTGTGTTACAAGATTCTATAATTACCTTCCAGAACAACACCGTACCCAGACAGAATGGGAAGATGGCTTCACATTTAAGATGTTCCTGTTCCAGTTTGTCAACTACTTTTCCTCCATCTTCTATATTGCATTCTTCAAGGGCAAGTAAGTATTACAACATAGATACTCTCTACTTGGTCCTTGAAGTCAGGAAATGTTGAGGCCCTGCAGGCGATAGGGCATTAGAATTGTACCTGCAGCCTAGTACTACAATGACAGCCTCAATACAGAGGTGAAAGTCATATGGTATAGCTAGGTCACAAACTAGATAGTAACAAAGGTCACAGCCTCCTTACAGAGGTCACTGTCTTGGTATACAGGTCAAATCTTTGGTACAGGAGGTCAGTCTTTCTAAACAGAGGTCACATCAGCATATTTAGCAAGTTTACTAGTTGAATTGTTTAATTTAAAGGGCCAAAATCAGGAGTCTCCTTCCGAAATAGGGAGAGTTGACAAGCACGCCAATTAGTTGTGTGAAAAATTCATTATCACAAATTGTCAGTATGAGAAACTTGAGAAGAGGTTGAGAACAGATTGAGAACGATTTGTGAATTGATTTTCTCATTTGATAATAATAATAATAATAATGATATACAACATTTATATAGCGGCCTATATAGTTATGCCCCTGCCATAAAATGTGTGTGTGGGGGGGAGGGCATATAGTGTTGCCCATGTCCGTCCCGTCCCGTCCCGATTCAATGTAAACACATAGCAACTTCAATCTTTAATTGACAGATGATTTTGGTCAAACTTTATACAAAGGTCAAGTATGAGTATACTTCGGACATCGTTGTGTTTCAGGGATCCAAGGTCAAGGCCAAGGTCACAGTTGCTATATATAGAAAATCATCAACTAATTCAATTAAACACTTAGCAACTTCATTCTTTCATTGATTTTGGTCAAACTTTATGCAAAGGTCAAGTATGAGTATACTTCGGACATTGTTGTGTTTCAGAGTACCAAGGTCAAGGCCAAGGTCACTGTTGCTACAGTTGTGGGATCGCACAACGTTACACGGTGTGTGAACGATGTGTGCACGGTGTGCGCATGTTTGAAATCTGGACGATTATTGCTTGTGCACATTTGTGCGGACGATGGACGAACGTAAATGTGCGATAACAATCGTGGTTGGTGTTAATTGAGGAATGCCTTAACAATATATACGGTTTCGTGTTTAAACATATACTCTTGATTTTTACGTATGTTTCTATATTCTACCTACATCTTTAAGCTTATCTTTATGTCTATAGTTTCTTAAATTTAGAAATTGTATTTTCGGTATTTTTTAAACGACCTTAATCGACACATGTGAAATCACAACACCGTCCCGTATACAGGTAATCATAACCACTTTGTACATGTACCTGCATGGGCCGTAGTTTTCCCCTGCCTGGGACGCTTACGTATTTCGTCGGGTAGGGCAAGGGGTGTGAAAACACAGGCAAAGGGGTGCTTTAGGCAAACCGAATGCAAATAACAAATACTAAACGTCCAGTTGTGATACGAAATCATATATCGGCTCTCTATGTCAGGCACAGGGCGCCATGTACAACTCTGGTCACTCATCAAATTGTTATTTAACTATTCTGTTACCTTGGAGCAAAACCCATTCTTGACAGTCTAACGGTCACTGTAATGCTGTGTTACATTTGTACAGGCATTGTAAAACTGTACATAATTTTCATTACTGTGATGAGAACTTACAGTAATACATACAATTTCATTATTGCATACAAGCTTTCCATATTGTTTTCATTCCTTAATATTGATCTACAAGTTGTATCCAATCTCACAGTTGTGCAGAAAAAAGCGCACAACAGGGCGAACGATTGTTAAATCGCACAGTTGTACGCACCATGTGTGGACGGTGTTTGAACGATGCATGCACGGTGTTGCGTTTGCTATTTTTGGTGCGTTGTGCGGTCACACAACTGTATATATAGAAAATCATCAACATGATTCAATTTAAACACTTAGCAACTTCATTCTTTCATGGATTTTGGTCAAACGTTATGCAAAGGTCAAATATGAGTATACCTTGGACATTGTTGTGTTTCAGGGTTTCAAGGTTNAAGGTCAAATATGAGTATACCTTGGACATTGTTGTGTTTCAGGGTTCCAAGGGCAAGGCCAGGTCACTATTGCTATATATAGAAAATCATCAACTGATTCAATTTAAACACTTAGCAACTTCATTCTTTCACAGGTTTTGGTCAAACTTTATATAAAGGTCAAGTATGGGTATACCTCAGACATCCTTGTGTTTCAGGATGGTAATTACATACAGAAAAAAACATATGAATATTAAAATCGACTTATCAACTTTAAGTGAAGTACCTTGTGTGTGTGTATGTTTCAGGGTATCAAGATCAAAGTGCACATGGTTGTAACTTTTTATAGAACAGTCTGTAACTAATTGCACATTGTAGCGGGAGCATTTATGTCTTATTTGTAAAATAAAACAACATATGGATAATAGTATTAGTTATAATTGTGAAACAAAACAAAGGCTTACAATCACCTTTATACATTAAATAAGCAGATAATCATCGCAATGTGCACATAAATGAACAAATAAAGGGTGGTATTTACATGACGTCTTTGCAAAGAGCCTAAAATGCAGATGTGAAGAGGAGAGTTTTGATGCCCTTCTTGAATTTGGCCAGGGGATTTGACTTTCTAATAGCAGATGGTAAGCTTTTCCACAACGTGGCCGAAAATCCAGTCTCAAAGCATCGGTTTCTATAGGTCACGATACAAGATTTTGGGACACACAAAAATTATTCTGACTCCGACTGCAGTGATCTTGACGGCTGATACAGGGTAACAAGCTCCTGTAGGTACTGGGGATCAGGCTGGCCCATTCAGTGCCTGTATGTGTACACCAAATTTTGTACTGCGACCTGTGTTGTACAGGTAACCAGTGCAATGAATATAGCACAGCTGTGATGTGCTCTCTCTTTCAGGACGAGTAACCAGCCATGCTGTAGTGTTCTGGACCCTCTGCAGACGACTAGTTACTTTGTCAGATATACCACAGAGAAGGGCGTTACCATAATCCAACCGAGAGGTAACAAGTGAATGCATCAAAATTTTGCAAGCACCTGCAGTTATAAACTGCCGGATACAGCCGATGTTCCTGATCTGGTTGAAAGGATTTGGCATTTAAGAATGTTTAAGATTTTATTTATCACAAATAGCATAACTGCTCGTGCCTGGTAATATTGAATCACAAAAATTATTTAATTAAAAGCGCTCTGAAACAACTCCACTTTAAGTTTCAATATACATATGGAGCAGCAAATGACAAGAATTTGTTTAATTATGTTTCTCCATAGAGTTTTACAGTATTTGTCTGTACAAAACTTATATTTGTTAACATTTGTCCCTCACCAAGAATCTCGGCAATCACTAGAAGTTGGTTAGAAGATATTGTACTGGGTTGCTTTCACTTAAAGATTGGTGAAAGTTTCAGGTTTTATAGATGATAAACAGTTGATCACATAATGCATTATCAAGGTTTGTTGTGTGAACAATTTTCTCATCGCTCACATGTAGATAAAATTTCAACTCCATGGATAGCCTTGATTACTTTTCAAAAATCCATGAAAAAGAGTTCAAACAACAAACCCTGAAAATACAGTGTGATAATCTATAACTATCCAATATCTGTCACACTTAAGCTTTCATATCCTTCACAGAAAACTGATGGCGTCGTTTAGTCTCGGTCGGTAGCGAAGGACCCCAACGAGGAGAAAGTGTACTTGAGGTGGGAACAGGACTTTCATCTGGCCAACATACCCAACCTTGGGCTATATGATGAAGATCTTGAAATGGGTAAACATACACATTGTATTTTAATGTCTTTTTTAAGTTCAGTTGATAAAAAAAGTAAATAAAGGATAAATGAAACATAATCACATTCTGGGCCTGGCATTTTGCTTCTTGTAATGGATAATTATAATATATTTTTAATTTTCTGTTATTGATGAGTGCCTATACTACCAGATGGGATTTGATGTTTAAACCTGTCTGTCTGTCTGTCTGTCTGTCTGTCCGTCCCTTTGTCTGGGGGCGTATTTCACATACAGTCTATCACCTACAATTGCAAAATTTTGTATGTGAGTACATCTTAGGATGGCAGAATGTCACTTGATAAAATTGGGTTTTGTGCTCCTCTATATAGAATTATCTCCTTTGGTTTATTTTTCATGCCAATGATTGTCTAAACATTTGGGGATTATGGATTCCTCACAAAACTTTGTTTTCAGTTTCTTGTAGACTTTTAAGTTAAATCTTCAAGTTTGAGGACAAAAGGGGAAAATAGCAAGAGTTTTGAACAAATTCAGAAAACATTCAGAAAAGGAATTCCTCATATTTTTGGCCAAAATTTGTTGCTGATAATTTTCAAACTCAAGAATGTAACATATAATCATTTAATACTTGTGTATGTTTTTTTAAAGAGCCTATTTAAATATACAGTACAACAATTATTTTTACACGATTCCAAAAGTCCAAAGTTTTGTTTTAATACTTCATGTTTTCTTTTTCAAGGCATATGGTTCGGGATTCTGAGAGGCATATGAGCCATAGCAGTAATGTCTAACGTAAGTACAAATACAGAAGTACCCTCTTGAGTACAATGTTTTTATCTGTCAATGTTGCTCGAAATTGAATTCTAGCGAACTTGTTCTGATAGGGACAAATTGTGAAATATAAACCTTATAAAATTAAACAACTATATAGGTATGTTTATCTGTAAACAGATTACTGAAACTTAGCTCTAATGGAAAGTCATGTCTTTGGGTATCTTTAAGTTAATAATTGTTCTATATGAACAGAAACAAGAGTGTACCAGATGACCCCAAGTTTGATATCTTTTGAAGTGTGACCTACTACAGATAAGAAAAATGGGCTGTATATGTTTGCCCCCATTCCTGAAACCTATACTGAAACACTGGATACATGTTTACATTTATTTACCCCTTGACAT
The DNA here is from genome assembly GCF_002113885.1 of Mizuhopecten yessoensis. NCBI lineage: Eukaryota > Metazoa > Mollusca > Bivalvia > Pectinida > Pectinidae > Mizuhopecten > Mizuhopecten yessoensis. The sequence goes on from NW_018405932.1 coordinate 43,505, forward strand.
TTGTTTCATATTTACAGAACTTGATCGTATTTGCAACCTGGTTGGTGATGTGCCTTGTCCCAGACATGTCAGAATCTGTGCAGCTTCAGATGCTGAGGGAAAATTTCTAAAGCCAAAGAAGCACTAAATTTATACAGCGGAGACAGTATCGAAGGCAAGACGTGGCGATGATAATGCCACCAACGCCACCAGTACGCAATTCTGATGACAGCTACGGGGTTTATCTCCTAAACAAATGATAACTGGAAAAAAGTCTGATACAAAGAGAGGTTTTTGCCCCTGACATCAAAGGCAACTGTTAACTTGTGATTTTTAGAATAATCTGTTGTAATCATAAATACAAATTTTTGAAGGTTTGTGTTTTGCCAGAATCTCAACCTGACAACAAATTTTACATTTGAGTGTGTTTTTCTACGCAACCTTAAAGGGATATTTTTCTTCTTGAACCACGTTTATGACAGACAATGTAGCTTTCTTTTTTTCTTTAGTGTAGCTATTATTCATTTTAAACCAGTACTTTCAGGTTGTAGATATAGTATTAAGTACCGAATTAAAACCAAAGTGTTAGTAGACATTTGATTTAAAACAAATATTGAATCTATTGTTATGAAATTTAGAGACATATACATAATCGTTATTATTGAAGACTGTTAGAAATAGTTTGTTCCTTAAAATCTAAATACATTTATTTTCTCTAAATATAGTATAAATTGTAGTTTTATTCAGTAGGATATTTAATTTATTCTCAATTAATCTTTTATTGTCAATTATTGAAAAAATGTGTACCAAAAATATTCTTTGTTTTTGAAAGAAACTTTTAAATATTGCTATGAAAGTGTTTATTTTCGTTTTAAAATAAAGTCCAACAAGTAAGATGCTAATGAAATCAATTTTATGATTTCCTATTTGTCCTTGTCATGAGCTGCTAAGAACAAATCATTTTATGGCTAGTGAAACTTTTTCGTAGCAATTTTAATTGTGGAATTAAACACTAGATCATTATTATAGTACATTGTTTTCCACTGGATGTTAGTGTCTTATATTTTGTCGGACTTCAACATATTTTGCTAAAATAATCAAGATAATTTTTATTCAATTACATATTTGTTTTTGATATTATGCCTAAATGATAATTTTTCTGTTGGATAGATATTTTAACTCTGATTTAAAAATTAGTTTATATAACTAACTTTCTCTGATACAATCCAACCTTGTTTTTCTTATATGTGAATTATCATGTACAATGTATATATCAGAGACTTCAATTTAAGTTTAAATAATGAAATTATCAAATATTATTGTTCTTATAATTTAGAGTTATGCTATTTCTATGAACATTGGAGTACCACTAATTTTTTTATGACTTTTCCTTCCAAGGAAAAACAGGTTTTTCTGAAAGTTAAAACCGAAGTATTGTTGAAAAAGTTTGAAAGAGTCCAAAAGTAGAAAAAGTTACACAAACAAAAGTATCCAATGATACCATGTTTTTATCACGTTGAACATTTGTCATACACTTATTGTTTCCTGTAAAATATCGGGGAACACGTTTACAAACTGTGTACATGTACATATAACATGTAGTTAGTCGTCTTTTTTCATATTTGTGACTTGGTAAGTTTAATCAAGCAATTTATGACGTTATAAATATATTTTATAATGTACGATATTGTAAAGGCAGAAATCATTTGGATTTTACCATCAGATATAAAATTGTGTTTGATTATCTCCCTTAGATCATATTGGACACATTATGTGTATATAACCTGTAAAATGATTATTTCAGTTGCATGTTATTATGTACAGGTATGTAAATCTATCATCAAATCATGCAAATTCATAGAGAAAGTTTACCGAAAAAGGTCATACATATTCATATCATTGGGTTAATGAAAATAAGAATATGTAATGTGATTTGGTTTGGTTTGGTTTAGTATTGTTTAACGTCCTATCAACAGCTATGGTCATTTAAGGACCGCCTTCCCTGTGTGCAAGATACATGCGTGTAGTGTATGCCTGTGTGTTTTGGGAGGCTGCGATATGTTCCTGTTTGTCTCCTTGAGATAGCGCGGAGCTAATGCCGACTTTATAGTGCTAGCTCACTGAAACATACTGCCGAAGATACCCAGCAGGACACCCCACCTAGTGACATTATACTGACAACGGGCGAACATATCGTCCCACTCCTAAATTGCTGAGCGTTAAGCAGGAGTAGAAACTACCATTTTTACAGACTCTGGTTGTCTTGGCCAGGGGGACAAAACCCAAAGCCTTCCTCACAGGGGCGAACGTTTAACTAAAGGCCAAAAGTGAGGGATTGTCAAAGGAGACATTAGGAAGAAGACAGTTGTTTAGAAAGAAGAGAAAAGATAAGATTCCAAATTAAGCCACCTCTTATGTTCATGCAAGGGGGGCAGTAGGTACAATTCTTACGCCCTGCCTGCAGGGACGATATGTAATATGATGAATTTGTTAATTCATGATGAATATTCAATCTGATGAAGCTGATGTTTTCTTGAAAGTTTGACATTTGGTGAATATTCATAAAATGAAGTCAATATTGGTTCTGAAGAATAAGATAAAACATTTTGTAACCCTTAAAGAAGATGCTGGGAAAATATTTCGTCATCATTATTTTTATAACATTGCTTAATTTTAGTGATTGTTTATTTAGTCCCATTCTATATTCATTCAGATTAAGGGTACTTGTAATTATGTGCATGTTTTGATAATTCTGAAAAAGTAGAGAGACTGAATTTTTCTTCAATATTTGTTAATTTTCCTCAGTTACGTTGATGTATATGGAGCATAATGTTTATTTGTATAGGAATGTGTTAGTGTTGTGACTGAAATTAAATGTAACAGGAACTTGTTACATTCTTGACCGAGATGAAATATGAGATATTGATTTTAATTTCCTGGTTCATACTTACAAAAAGTATGCATACAGAGTGTATAATTAACTCATTTTGAATTTTTTTTCTGTGATGTGTATTTTCAATGTTTCACTTTTGTCTTCAAATGTTTTTTTAATTTCTGAAACATTTCACTTTGGTACTTTAACTTATTGTGAAAGTTTACACAAAATAATGTTTGAAAAATATTGAATTTTAGTGTTGAAAAAGTAAAATACATGTGTGGTGAAAAAAGGATTTAATCTTAAATACATTATAGAAAAATAAACATCATTTCTTTATAACCTTTTGACCACCTGTTGGAGTCTTAATTATAATGATAAAAATCTGGGATGACAAATGCAATTAATCACATCTAGGCTTTCACTAGGAGTCAAAATGAATCAAAACTCACTTTAAACATTATAGTTTATTTGTATTTAGTTGATGTTAAAAATATGTGTGAAGAAAATTTCACACAAAAGATTTTGTTGTTGTTGTTATTTCTATGAATTTCATATCTTTTCTCCATGAAACTGAAAGACAATTTAACCAAAAACAAAAAACAATTCTGTTTTTGTCTCCATATCATAAAAAGCGCATTATTTTACATTTGTTTTTTTTGTTAAAGTATTTAACAGTTATAATTAATAGGCTCAATGGAAATTTGCTGTTTACAAACTCTGCAAGTTGCTATGTTATTTAATTTCTGGTATAAGACCTGAAATATAAAACTCAGTTTGCTTCGAATGTAAGAATTTGATGTTTTACAAAGTGTTATGCTTTCTCCAGCAGTGAAAATTAAATTTTCATTATTGAGAAAATTTTCACATTTCCATTTTAATGTATGAATGCAAACAATAATACCATAATAATTCTAGCTAAAGATACTGTTAACGACATGACAAAATATTATAGGGATTTTGTGTTTTTATGCTCCCCGAAATTTTCGGGGGATCATATATTTGTCGCTATATCCGTCCGACTGTCCGTACTTTTCGTGTCCGGAGCATTACTTTACCCACATTTTAGGGCCCACAACTCCTTATTTACAGAGTTATTGTCCTTTCGAAAAATGTCGTGTCCGGAGCATAACTTTGCCGGCAGTTAAGCTAGGATCATGAATCTTGGTGTGTACATCAGTCATACTAAAGCGATGTGCACTGTACCGTATTCAGAGTCTGCAGCCCCTTAATAATTATAGAGTTATTGCCCTTTGCGAGGAAGAATTATAAAAATAAGAAACGGGGCAAAAAAACCCATAAGTCTCCCAAACTACGTTTGAGCAAAGTAATAATTAGTCTCGTTTGTGCTAACAGTGGAAACTCTAACACGGTTTGTATTCATTCCTTATGCTTTTATAAACATCCTCATTTGTGAACTTTACAAAGGGAAGTTTAAAAAATCATCGCATCTCTTTCCGTTGTATATATAAAGAATTAAAAAAAATATGAGAATTTCTTTTTGTCTGTCTGTATTCTTACCATTTCATGAAATGAAATTTGAAAAAGCCTATCTTTGAATTCTGACTATCTCCCACAAAATTAACAATACCAAAATATTCATAGACACACATAACTATCAGTGCTTATAGCTGGCATATAGTAGAATACATTAATTATCAGTAACATATGCCTTCATGTTTCATAGCTGAAGCATATGCTATATTTCAGACACATATACATGTATGTAACGTGTTAAAACATTAATTTTCTTCTTTCAAACTCCCCATTTCAACATATTTTTACCTATATGCGTCATAAATCTAACCAAATGCAAAATTCAAAAACAGAAAAAGCCTCCAAAAAAGTTGTTTTTAGGGAGCATACATCAGCTCCACTGATACTCTTGTTTAAACCAAATACAGTAATTTATATTCAGCAAAGTACACATAAATATATATACTTCAATGTATCGTATGACAATCAAGTATGTAGCAGATATGTGAGAAAATATTAAAAAAGGACGTACAGTGATTGTTCTGTTGTTTTGGTGTAATAATATGAAGTTCTAAAACTGTGCTGTTGTTTGGAAACCAGATGCTAATTGGAAAAAAAACACCATGATTTTCACTTTGACATCATCAAGTTCCCTACCCTACAACTATGAATATAATTGCTGAAAATCAAGAAACAAACACAGTCATGATATAAGAATTGACGCTAGGGTCTTGCCCCACCCTAGGGAGTTAATTCCTGAGTCATTACCTTGAAACGGTTGAAATCCCCACCCCATAACCATATATACCATTACTGGGCATCAAAACACGAACACAATTATGATATTAATATTGATCCTGAGGTCTGGCTCTACCCCAAGGGTCTTAATTATTGGGTCCTAAGTTTTAAATGGTTGAGAACCCCACCCCATAACCATTTGTACCATTGCTGGACATAACGATCCAGTAGAGCAATACAGGCCTTTGGCATATATGACATGATAAACAGGATAAGAGGAAAACAATCATTCACCCTCTTGGTGGGGTGAAAGGGGGATGCAACCCTCTGTGAAAGAATCAAGTTCATGTTCGGTGTTGAGATGTGTCCCCACATCACGGAAAGACAATTCAAAAATCCTTAAAGAGGACAAATAAGGCTACGATAATTAAATGGCTAAGTACTTAAAATAAAATTGCAGTTCTTTCAGATGCAAAATGCTGTGTTAAGTAAAGTTAGGAGAGCTATTTTTCCTTATCAATCGCGCATGCAACCTTCATTTCAAGTATATTGTGTCGGTTCTTTGTCTGTATATATATAAGTAATCATTTTCTTTAATCTCTCAAATCTTCTAAACCTCCAATAAATCGTTGTGTATTGAAACAGTTAGGTGTATAAAATAGCAGCTCTGAAACAGATTCACCACAATTAAGTAACCTTACAAAGTTCTATTTTTCCGCCATCTTCTGAAATTCACTACTACCAGTACACATGATCCTGTACATACAAGCTTAAACCCTTTGCTAACCGTATGAACTATCTTCCGTCTCCGGTATAAATGTCAAAACACATACACATTTAACTCTGTCCCACCCGTATAAATGTGTCTAGTGGTGTATTAACTGTACACCTACTTAACAGTAGAAATATATCTGCATACATAGTTTTAGCTGTGCATACAATCCCCTATAATAATTAACGTGTAAATTGAAGAAGTTGCCCTGTTAAATTTCGCAATTCTTTATTTGAGCGTTAATTGTTCTGTGTCCATCAATTTTTCGGATTCATTAGAGCGATGTTATGAGAAATTGTTTGCTTTTTGAAGTGAATTTTTAAAAGGTGGTCCTTTATCATAGTTTAGTTTTCTTACTAAATTTTGGGACGTATATATTCTATATTTTCAGCAAAATCTTCTGATGTGTACACTGTACACCTGCAAAGCTTAAATGTAAAATAAATTTGAACATCGGAACAATGTTTCATACAAAAAAATGAAGTAAATCGATTCTTAACTATTAAACAAAACTTAATATAACAACTGTAATCGAATGACTACACCTCTTGCAGGAAATTGACCTTTTTCAGAGACATATCGTGAAAAGTAATACTTCATTTACTAGTATTCAATGTACGGGTTGTTTGGACAATCAGTATGTTTTCTTCCTTTATCATACTCATAGTTCTGACCAAATGTTCAGTTTGATCACTCGAGTTCTTAATTGGCAAACAAAATGTAGCATTAATGTTATTACTGCTATCTGATTTCAGGCAGGAAATAGTCATTTGAACAGAGTTTAATGCGTAAGTTACGTCATACCGTTCTTTACCGTATTGATGTGTTTTCATTTTGCTTACGATTCAATCCTTTAATGTTTGGATGAAAGTGCAATTTATGTTGACTAATGTTCCTCAATTTATTGAGGGTTCTGAGGGATGCTTGTACACGAGTACACCTATCCGTCATTTTCAACAATAGTTTATACCAATTCGGATTTCCAGCATTCTGGCCTCTAGCATCACCGATTAGTCCTAGAAGCAGCTGTATAATAATGACATGCTGTATCTAATACCAAACGTTAAAGGTACAGTCACCTGTGTGTGTTAACTACATTCAATTTTTATGTGATTTTGTAAAAGTTGGTCCGACGTTATTGTTCGTTTTTCTTATACAAATTTGTGGCATCGCACTGACAATACTAATATGGAACACACTAGTACTTGCTCCCAACTTGTCATGTATTGCATATGTAAGATATTAGATCTAAAGCTATTGTCCACAACAATCGAATATGAAAGTTTTCGAATATAACAGTTAATATAACGATACTGTGTAGTTTGCTTTTGTGCTTGTCTAAGTGAACTTTGCTGTTTTTTTCTAAAGAGGCAAATGACAACATGCATAATACAAATTGCTATCAACTTAAAATTGAAAAGAAAACAATAGGCTGACCGGTGTATGCCAATGTAGTACGTCGTTTATTACCTAAAAGTAACGTCCTATACTTATTGCTATGAATGTCAATAACAATTGCATTAACATTAACATATAAATAGACATTTATGTACGTTAAACAAAGATCGATAATCAATACTAATGCTAACAAAGTAATTCTTATCCGAGAGCACCATTAGTTCCTGTAGAGGATATTGATAACTCTGTATTTATCTTCTAAAGATACTTCCGTTCCAATTTAGATTTAAATTCGCATAAGTTGATAGCGAGTAACAACCCCACAACACATACACACACAAACACACACACACTCTTTAGCTTGATCGGATCCGGAGTTGCCCTCTTTAAGCTGGTGACGTTAGAACAATGGGCAGGTGAGCGGACTCCTTGATCGAAATATCATGAACTGCATTGTCAAAATTCGCATTAAAAAACTAGACCTACCGACCTGTAAGAAATCTTTGATACAATTCAAACAACTTTATCGAGTGATTTTTGACACGTGACCGAATTAACAAATACCTGAGTTGGTTCTATTTATATGCTTCGTGGTATTGTGTTATTGATAGCATCGATGTTAAAACCGGACATAGATTTTGGTAAAGACCTTCACGGTGACGTCATAGCGTGATTACAAATATGTTTAGATTTCTGAAATAGCGTCAATTTGTTCATAAGATTGTGAGGAGTATCATGGAGGTCCGTGATGTCATCTCAATATTGAGGATTCTCCTTGGAAGGAGGGACTTCTAGTTCATAAATAACAACTGGGGTGTTCTAAAGTCACTCATTCTGAGGATAAATATGACTAGTCTATCAGTGTAAAACTTTATATGAATTCACCACGTAGTCTATTGGTAAAATAGACACCCATTCTGAGGATATATAGCTTATAGTCTATCAGTGTAAACTATTGGGAAAAGAGACACTCAATCTGAGGATAAACGGCTAGTCTATGTAAAACTTTATAAGAAGTCACCACGTAGTTTGTTTGGTAAAATAGACACTCATCCTGTGGCAGTATGACTAGTCTATCAATGTAAAACTTTGTAAAAAGTCACCACGTAGTCTATTGGTATAATAGACACTCTTCCTGTGGATGAATGGCTAGTCCATCATTGTAAAACTGCACAAAAAGTCACCACATAGTCTATAGGTAAGTACTGACATCGTATTAATAGTCTGTGCAAATTATTTAATTGTTACATATCACTTGCTATACACAATTCACCTGCCTTGATGAATCATTGCTTGGTTATTAAGAAGAGAGGATATGACAATGAAATGATTGTTAATTTGATAAACTTCTGTATATTTTTCCAATCAATCTACACTCTAGTAAATTTTAATTGCACCAACAATGTCAATGTATTTCTTGTTTAGCCTGTCTAAGTTTGGTCGTTAGGGACGCAACTGACGTCAGACTATGTATATATGTCTTCTTCGGAACACCTCGGCGGATTCTATCATCTTAGATGTACTGTTATCAGGGTAAAGTGTTCCGAATGGTCAGAGCACGGCAAAATCGGCCGACTTGTTCCGGGGTGAGGACAAAACCCGGAATGCACTCAGGCGTGAAGAGATATTTGATAAAGTTTTGTATTTATTAGGCCATATCTCCCTTATTACACGATGGATTTTTATTCGGAAACCAGCATAAGAAAGACAATTTTATACTCGTTACAATGGTATAAGTTATGCTAAGCAGTAATTTAAATTGGAAGTGGAAGTGGTGGCCGGAATGAACCAATATGAAATAAAAATAACAATATTTTCAACAGTTTTCGTTCAAATAAATACTCATAACTCGAATAATACTGAAGCGACATTTGTTCGGAGACAACTCTGGCCAAGGTTCGGAGACCACTCTGGTCAAGGTTCGGAGACAACTCTGGCCAAGATGATTTGTTCAGAGACCACTCTGGCCAAGGTTCGGAGACAACTCTGGCCAAGATGATTTGTTCGGAGACCACTCTGGCCAAGATTATTTTGCAATCTTTAGGATGATATCAACTGTTTAAACACATCTTACATATTAATCGCAAAAGTGGTTGCCGGTATGAATCGAAGTCGTGTGAAAAATAATGAAAAAAATATCAAACTTTCTCGTAAACTTTTGTCTTTCTTGACATATATCTCGTTAATTACTAAACCGATTTTTTGTTCGATGACCACTCTAAACAAGATAATTTTAAAATCTTTTAGCTGATATAACTTTTATTGATATACATTACAAATTCGGTGCAAAAGTGGTGGCCGGAACGAACTACTATGAATGTAAATTTCACTACACGCTCAGGTATGCTAAACAGAAGCTAAAAAATCGGTAGTGCAATTCAAGGGAAGTAACTCAGACTGAAAAATATATTACCCGTAGAATTATTATGATAAGAAATGTTTCCGGGCTTTGCGACGAGGACACAATCCTACAAAAGAGCCATTTTTTTCTATATTTAGAATGTTTTGAATTTACCTCACTGAATATTTATTTTCAAAACCTGCAATGTTCGGAATGTTTTACAATGAATCCTACTTGAGCTCCTATCACAACCAATCATCTCATCCATCCAATCTGATAACACACAGGAACAGCTACAATTGATTGTTATATTGTGTTTGTTGCCTTTCTTATTTGTGATGCTTTTTTAACAAATTGTGAAAAAATTGTGTTGAAGTGTCCCTTTTTTTCCAACACCAAATCAAATGTTTCCGCATTTGTTTTTTTTAATGAAGTTAGTTTTTTGCTTAAATGAATTTGGTCTAGAAATGAAATATAATTTACTTATATATCACTCATGTAATGAAAGAAAATTCAATGATATATTAAAAAAATAGTTTCATACGAGCATTATGGTACAGACTGTAACATACACAAACATATCATTTATAGGCTTACACAAATAAAATTGTAAAGAAAATTTATCAATAATGTGCTGAATTAATTTACCTTTTTTTCTTGATCAGCCATATGTTTTTGGGTTACATTAAATTTCCCATTGAAGTTGAATAGCCTACCAAGATAACTAAATTGATTTACAATCTCGAGTTGTTGTTTTTTCCCCCTGACCCTGGAGTTTTTGTATATTCTTGCTTAACAAATTCATCAAGCGAACCTTGTACAGAGTGGTCTCCCTTGGTCCCTTGGCCAGAGTGGTCTCCGAACCTTGGCCAGAGTGGTCTTCGAACCTCGGCCAGAGTGGTCTCCGAACCTTAGCAAGAGTGATCTCCGAACCTTGGTCAGAGTGGTCTCCGAACAAAATCATCTTGGCCAGAGTGGTCTCCGAACCCTGGCCAGAGTGGTCTCTGAACAAATCATCTTGGCCAGAGAGGTCTCCCATGGCCAGAGTGTGCTACCAGAGTGGTCTCCGAACAGTGGCCAGAGTGGGTTACCAGAGTGGTCTCCGAACCTTGGCCAGAGTGGTCTCCGAACCTTGGCCAGAATGGTCTCCCTTGGTCCCTTGACCAGAGTGGTCTCCGAACCTTGGCCAGAGTAGTCTTCCTTGATCCCGTGGCCAGAGTGGCCTACCTTGATACCTTGGCCAGAGTGGTCTCCCTTGGTCCCTTGACCAGAGTGGTCTCCGAACCTTGGCCAGAGTAGTCTTCCTTGATCCCGTGGCCAGAGTGGCCTACCTTGATACCTTGGCCAGAGTGGTCTCCCTTGGTCCCTTGACCAGAGTGGTCTCCGAACCTTGGCCAGAGTAGTCTTCCTTGATCCCGTGGCCAGAGTGGCCTACCTTGATACCTTGGCCAGAGTGGTCTCCCTTGGTCCCTTGACCAGAGTGGTCTCCGAACCTTGGCCAGAGTAGTCTTCCTTGATCCCGTGGCCAGAGTGGCCTACCTTGATACCTTGGCCAGAGTGGTCTCCCTTGGTCCCTTGACCAGAGTGGTCTCCGAACCTTGGCCAGAGTAGTCTTCCTTGATCCCGTGGCCAGAGTGGCCTACCTTGATACCTTGGCCAGAGTGGTCTCCCTTGGTCCCTTGACCAGAGTGGTCCCTAAACCTTGGCCAAAGTGGTCTCCGAACCTTGGCCAGAGTGGTCTTCGAACCTCGGCCAGAGTGGTCTCCGAACCTTGACCAGAGTGGTCTCAGAACAAATCATCTTTGCCAGAATGGTCTCCGAAACCCGGCCAGAGTGGTCTCCGAACAAATCATCTTGGCCAGAGTTGTCTCCGAACCTTGACCAGAGTGGTCTCCGAACCTTGGCCAGAGTAGTCTTCCCTGATCCCGTGGCCAGAGAGGCCTACCTTGATACCTTGGCCAGAGTGGTCTCCCTTGGTCCCTTGACCAGAGTGTTCCCTAAACCTTGGCCAAAGTGGTCTCCGAACCTTGGCCAGAGTAGTCGCCGAACCTTGGCCAGAGTGGTCTCCGAACCTTGACAAGAGTGGTCTCCCTTGGTCCCTTACCCAGAGTGGTCTCCGAACATTGGCCAGAGTAGTCTCTGAACCTTGGCCAGAATTGTCTCACTTGGTCCCTTGACCAGAGTGGTCCTCGAACCTTGGCCAGAGTAGTCTCCCTTGCTCCATTGGTCAGAGTGGCCTACCTTGGTCCCTTGGCCAGAGTGGTTTCCCTTGGTCCTTAGCCAGAGTGGTCTTCGAACCTCGGCCAGAGTGGTCTCCGAACCTTGACCAGAGTGGTCTCAGAACAAATCATCTTTGCCAGAATGGTCTCCGAAACCCGGCCAGAGTGGTCTCTGAACAAATCATCTTGGCCAGAGTGGTCTCCCATTGCCAGAGTGTGCTACCAGAGTGGTCTCCGAACCGTGGCCAGAGTGGGTTACCAGAGTGGTCTCCGAACCTTGGACAAATTTGTCTATGAACCTTGGCCAGAGTGGTCTCCGAACTTTGGCCAAAGTGGTCACCGAACCTTGGCCAGAGTAGTCGCCGAACCTTGGCCAGAGTGGTCTCCGAACCTTGACCAGAGTGGTCTCCCTTGGTCCCTTAGCCAGAGTGGTCTCCGAACATTGGCCAGAGTAGTCTCCGAACCTTGGCCAGAATTGTCTCACTTGGTCCCTTGACCAGAGTGGTCCCCGAACCTTGGCCAGAGTAGTCTCCCTTGATCACTTGGTCAGAGTGGCCTACCTTGGTCCCTTGGCCAGAGTGGTCTCCCTTGGTCCTTAGCCAGAGTGTTCTCCGAACATTGGCCAAAGTAGTCTCCGAACCTTGGCTAGAATGGTCTCACTTGGTCCCTTGACCAGAGTGGTCTCCGAACCTTGGCCAGAGTAGTCTCCCTTGATTCCTTGGCCAGAGTGGTCTCCCTTGGTCCCTTGACCAGAGTGGTCTCCGAACTGTGGCCAGAGGGGTTTCCGAACCTAAACCAGAGTGGTCTCCCTTGGTCTCCTGGCCAGAGTGGTCTCCCTTGGTTCCTTGGCCAGGGTGGTCTCCCTTGGTCGCTTGGCAAGGGTGGTCTCCGAACCTTGGCCAGAGGGGTATCCCTTGGTCCCTTGGCCAGAGTGGTCTCCGAACCTTGGCCAGAGTGGTCTTCGAACCTCGACCAGAATTGTCACCCTAGGTCCCTTGACCAGAGTGGTCTCCGAACCTTGACCAGAGTTGTCTCCGAACCTTGGCCAGAGCGGTATCCCTTGGTCCCTTGACCATTGTTGTCTCCCTTGGTCCCTTGGCAAGAGTGGTCTTCGAACCTCGACCAGAATTGTCACCCTAGGTCCCTTGACCAGAGTGGTCTCCGAACCTTTACCAGAGTTGTCTCGGAACCTTGGCCAGAGGGGTATCCCTTGGTCAGAGTGGTCTCCGAACCTTCACCAGAGTGGTCCCCGCACCTTGGCCAAAGTGGTCTCCCTTAGTCCCTTGGCCAGAGTTGTCTCCCTTGGTCCCTTGGCCAGAGTGGTCTTCGAACCTTGGCCAGAGTGGTATCCGAGCCTTGACCGGAGCGGTCTCCCTTGGTCCCTTGACCAGAGTGGTCTCCGAACCATGGCCAGATTGGTCTCCAAACTTTGACCAGAGTGGTCCCCGAACCTTGGCAAGAGTGGACTCCCTTGGTCCCTTGACCATTGTTGTCTCCCTTGGTCCCTTGGCAAGAGTGGTCTTCGAACCTCGACCAGAATTGTCACCCTAGGTCCCTTGACCAGAGTGGTCTCCGAACCTTGACCAGAGTTGTCTCGGAACCTTGGCCAGAGGGGTATCCCTTGGTCCCTTGGTCAGAGTGGTCTCCGAACCTTCACCAGAGTGGTCCCCGCACCTTGGCCAGAGTGGTCTCCCTTAGTCCCTTGGCCAGAGTTGTCTCCCTTGGTCCCTTGGCCAGAGTGGTCTTCGAACCTTGGCCAGAGTGGTATCCGAGCCTTGACCGGAGCGGTCTCCCTTGGTCCCTTGACCAGAGTGGTCTCCGAACCATGGCCAGATTGGTCTCCAAACTTTGACCAGAGTGGTCCCCGAACCTTGGCAAGAGTGGACTCCCTTGGTCCCTTGACCATTGTTGTCTCCCTTGGTCCCTTGGCAAGAGTGGTCTCCGAACCTTGGCTAGAGTGGTCTCCCTTGATCTCTTGGTGAGAGTGGTCTCCGAACCCTAGCCAGAGTGGTCTCCCTTGGTCACTTGGCCAGAGTGGTCTCCCTTGGGCTCTTGGCCGGAGTTGTCTCCGAACAAATATCGGTTCAGTATTATTCGAGATATGAGTATTTATTTGAACGAAAACTGTTGAAAATATAACCATTTTTATTTCATAGTGGTTCATTCCGGCCACAAATATTAATTCCACTTCCAATTTAAAATACTGCTTAGCGTAACTAATATAATGTTAACAGGTGTACAATTATCTTTCCTATGCTGGTCTCTGAAAAACAATCCATTTTGCATTGAGAGAGATATGGCCTAATAAATACAAAACTTTATCAAAAAGCTCTTCACGCATGAGTGCATTCCGGGTTCCGTACTCGCCCCTTGTTCCGGAAGTGAACAGGGTAATTCACCTGGAGGTGTGGCAAAGGGAATGTATGCATTTATGTATGTAAGGATAATTTGTATGTTAATTTTGAATGTAAGTATGAATGTTAGTATAAGTAAAGAAGACAGTGAAAATGAAGAAATATAATTACTAGTAAGTATGAAAGAAAGTATGAGAGCCCTCTTGTATGAGAACACATGATTGTGAAGATGTTGATCCCGGGTCTCCCCAACCTCGGCAGTATAATTGTTCCAGTTTGGATGGAATGAGTACTTAATCAACAGAGTAGATGTTTGGAAGAGATTAGATGTTTGATTCCTTTTCAAGATGGCCACCAAAACATTCATTTTACTGCCCAATCAGTTGTCCGATTCATAGACAACTATCAATGGAATTCAGAAATGTGTGTTTGTTTGCTACTGTAATAGGGGGAGGTCCGGAGAGGGTTTGCATCCGTTGTCACTCCGTTAAATCCGTTTCGTGATCATATAGTTTTGGTAATGGTAACGAGTCGACACCTTCCCCTGCAGTCCTCTCTAGACCTCACCTCATTCGTCAGGTTACAGACCTGTTGTCACAACAGGTTCGAATACTAGATGTAGTGGTAATACAAGCAATTGATTCAATAACTCAACAAGGTGTTTAAAATACAAGTAACTGTTTATTAACAAGACGGAATGAATATGTATAACAGGTTTAACAAATACAAAGCATAGCATTAGTGCCAAACAGTGACAGCTAATGTTAAGAAACCCAATCCCTTCGTATGTAGAGTAATGGCCTATCCTACCTAACAGTCCTACCAGTAGACTACGACCACGTGCTCCTAGCTCCCTATAGATCTACAGCGGACCAACATGTATCGATGCCTAAGCCCGAAGCCCCTGACTATCCCTACATACATGTACTGTATTTCCTATATCACTCTATATATCCCAGGAACGATACCTACGGTATTGGTACTGTTAGCAGCACCTCGGCCCACGTTTTGCACTGTTAACAGCGCATGAGGGCAGTAAGGTTCTCCTCCCCTAGACAAGACACTTATCCCCGCCCGGACCCGCTCCCCCCACCAAATAGCCTCGAATATGAGTAACCAACTGTTCATCTCGAACCCAGCCTCACCATCTAAAAGCATGTGAGCGAGGAGCTGGAACCTATTCCTGTTATTACTATCACCCACTTCCAGCCGTTTCAAAAGTGTAAACACACAGATTTCAGCACCGGTATCGTAGCAGCTGATCGCCAGAAATCCTACACTGAACGAAAAGCTCTACCCTAAATAAGGGTGAATAACACAGAAAGTAACAGATCCCTGTCTGTAAATCATAAACAATAAATATACTTAACAAAGTGATACAAATGTGAGAAGTTATTTTTAAACAACCTCACCTCCAACACCTCTTTGCTTTTATATAAATATTATATAACATCTGATGACATTTACAGATGTTTTGCAAGATGTATATAGTTCGAATGGCAGACTTGGACAAAATAAGGAAGAAAAATTAATGCAAAGCTTTGAGTTTGCTTTCTAACTTGTGATTCTAGATTCACAAAAAATAGAACTGTAAGCCAAAGGCTAACTAATAGCCCCGCTGCTATATAAATCAGAACTGTAAGCTAAAGGCTTACTAAGGCAAAGCATTGCAAAGTAATCCATAGTCTCCCACCAGTAATGAGTTCTTTATTGACTGAGCTGTACACTTATTAACGTACATATATGGTCACCGACATACTTCTGTACTCCCTCCCGATGCCAAAACATACTTAGATACCAAATATTGTTATCCCATATGATCAGTTTTGCTAAAAGTGTCTTATAAGTTAAGGAAAAGATGTGAGGACAAAGATATTTCACAAAAGGCCATAACTCCTTAAAAAGTTTCGAAATAAAAAAAAAAAATATTAGCACGATGCACGACATCAGGGGGTAATTACAATATCACTTCAACTTTCATTGAAATCGGCCCAGTAGTTTACGAGGCAGACAAAGGTTTTTCAACAAAGGACCATAACTCTTTTTAAAAGGGTTGGAATGAAAAAGTACTACTTGGATGCACAACGTCAGGGGGCAGATACCATATCTGTAAAATAATTCTGAAATTGGCCCAGTAGATGAGGAAAAGTTGTCAGGACCAGAATTTTTCAAAGGGCCATAACTCCATAAAGAGTGTTGGAAAAAATACCTTGATGCAAAACATAAGGAGGTAGTAATCGTATCTGAAAAGTTTCGTTGAAATCGATTCATACTTTTAGAAGGAGTTGTCCGGAAAATTAAAAAAAAAAATTTCAACAAAGTGTCACAACTTTGTACAAAAAGTCCAGAATGAAAAATAATAATACCTGGATGCACAACTTCAATTTTTTTCTACGGACAGACAGACAGAAAGACAAAATGATTCCAGTATACCCCATCGTTGCGGGGGTGTAAAAACGAAATGCATAACTAGGGACGATGGGGAACCTTAATGTGAAATTTGAGAAAGGTCCCGCTAGTACTTTCTGAGAAATAGTACTAACAAGAATCGTTTAAGGACGGACGGAATGACGGACGGACGACCAGACCACGGACACATGGTGATTTGAATATACCACCATCTGATGGATCACAGGGTAAAATATGTCAAAACCTTCAAACAACTTTTTCTGAAGAATGGAAAGGCATATATTAATGATGTTCGGCCAGTAGCTTCCTTGGATATATTAACGAGATGTGTCCACGTACCATAACTGGCAGCCTTGCTACCAACATGCTCCAAAGATAACCCTGACATTCTACGGAAGCTCGTAGAAATTTTAACTAACTAACGTCATACAATAAACAAGGAAATAAACTGTACGCCACTTCTCAAGTGCTATCCAGAAAGCTCCAAATGAGACCGGCACGTATCTCGCGACATATCACAGACACCCCTCAGCATCATTAGAGGAAATAATACCTAATTAAGAACTTAATGCACTAAAATATTACTGAAATTGCGGCAATCAGAAGAACACATTATGCGTTACATATGTACATGTATGACGAAGATAATCACTTCATTGATAATGAAATAATAATCTGCAGCACGATATAGTCGTAGAAGAGTTTGATCTCACTACCCACTTTAGATGAACAATGGTGTACAAGCATTGGGTTACACTTAACACTACATTGAACGCGGTGAATGTTGCCATTTTAATGCTATGTACAGTGTTAAATTGTGAAGCTTTATTTGTAAGCATCCTCACTATGGAACTTTGTGGTTTTTTGTTGACAGGTTCTATCCGAACGAGGTCCAACCGTGCGTTCTAACGTCATCTAACATGGAGAACAACCAGTGTTTTCAGGTTCAGCTGATCGGTAAGCTTACATCTACAGATAATAATAGTTTTCATTTATTCTTGATGACAAAGTTGAGTCAACGACTCGGCATCGTTTTTGATTTTTTAAATGTTTTGAGCCAATCTTTCTGATTTTCTGAGAATGAAGCGGGTCAAATATTTTCTGTGTTGTCATGGTTCTTTTCACGTGTTTTACATCGCAGTCAGACTAGGCCTATGGTGGATATGGTATTGTTTCATAAAAGATTTGACTATGGCCAATATTTTCTTTACGCTCAGATGACACCCAATAATTGATTTTCATTTTAAAGGTTTATTTATGATGTATAAGAATAGGATCGAACAACAGGCTACGTCTATTTCATATTTTATAGTGAAATGAAAAATTGAAACAAGATACGCAACTAATATAGAAAACATCAATACATTCATGTGCAAGTCAATGGTATAGGGGAGATAACTCAAATTGGTTGTAGAAATTACAGGTCAGTCAAGTGCGGTATCTAGATCTTATCAAGGTAATGAGTGAATATTCCCTGGGAATTCAAGATAGAATTAAATTTAAAGATTATATACATATAATAGTCTTTGGATATTATAAATAAGTTATGCCGATCTTGTAGGAAACATTAACATTCCCATTATAATAGATTAAAAATATAATCATACAATTACTTGTTTCTAATTACTAAGAACAATTACATGCTGATTTATGGGGCGAGCATATCATAGCTATGCTGCGTACATTTGTTAATTTATAGAATTGATACCAGCCAGTAATAGATCACTAAGCATTTTATATATCATTAAGTCTTTTAACTGGAATATTCATGTATACAATATCACTATATTATAATTCATAAAAAAGTGATCTATTTATATAAACCATTTTGAGTTTGTTATAAAGGTTGAAACGTTTTCTAGGATATTTTATTAGTTTCATAATCACATTGCTTACAACCATTTAGTATAGTATGCAGTGTATAGTGCGAGTGTTTATCACTGAGTAGAGAAAAAAATGTCTGTGTATCTTGCACAAACAAGGAAGTAATGCTGACTTGTTTCTTGCATATAACCTTCACAATTCACATGCAGCAGATTCTAGTATAGTTTCACTATAGATATCAAAATGTAAGTTGCTAGCATTATTTCTAAATTGACATAGTATTTTGCAATAATTTAAACATTGAAATTATATTATTTCCCCCCTTCTATCAGCTTAGTTGCCCATTCCAATTCTTTATATAATTTATGGTATGATGTATCTCTACTAAGCCCTGTCACTACTCTAGCAGGATCTAGTTGGACTGATTCTAATAAAATGTTTGATTTCTCACAGCAATAATCCCAAACTACATTTTCATATTCTAAAATTGGTCTAATATGAGATATAAAGTGTTAAGTGTTCTAATATCAAGTGATATTTTAAAGCTTCTTGATGTATTATTTTTTTCATATGCTATTTTTGATTTGTTGACCCCATTTATCTTCTTCATTAAAAGGAATACCTTTATGTTTATGGTTTTAAATGTCAGTTCGTGGTTGATTAGAGAGAAAGATTGGATGGTGGTTAGTTTCTTTTTTTTCCGTGTGGAGATCTTAGTTGTAGTTTTGGATGCATTTAATTTTATATCCCAAGATTAAGGTTAATTTTTTTTATTCTGCAAGTCATTAGTGAGCTTTGATGCTGCCTGAATAGGATTATCATCAACAATAATATAGAGGAATGTGTAATCTAGCAATATTAATGTAACTTATAACTATATCTGTTAGTGATGTCATGTTTATAGAGAATGAAGATAAATGGACTAAGGACATACCCCTGAAGGAATCCTGCACTGATACATTTAAAGGTTGTCTTGAGTTCTTCCATAATTACCCTTTGTTTTTTCTCGGATAGCACCCATTCAGGTAGGCGATCGTGAAAAGATATCGTAAAAGGCGACTAATGTGTGAGCCACCTGCACAATTGGGGGTTTGATTTGTGCCCTCTGCTTGAGGACACAAAATCAACCAAAATAAATCTGCTGTACCTATTGCAATATTTGAGATCTTTATGTTTCTGTCTACTTCCATATACCTTTTATTTCCTTGTGTCTTGCTTGGCAATACCGCACTTCTGGCTTTAATGTTGAGCGTTCGCCTAATTGTAGCCAATCAATCAAGTTGGAAAGTAATATTAATTGGTATTGGCATAGGATTTTTCGTACACTAAATGTGTACGTACAAATTACGTGTCAAAAATGTTTTACTAGTAGTAGATTTTGGAAACATTATTTGGTTTTATGGCATTATCAGAAGCGGAATTATATATCTGAAATCCATAATATATCTTTTGTATCTAATCAGTGCTTAGTAGAGTGTGAGATGGGTATTTTTATTTAACCCTAATTTATTCCCGGAAACGAATATGAGTGTATTTAGAGCCTTTTTACAGCTTTCTTTTATGTTCTTAATATGAGAGTTTTTGCTCAAATATATCTTGATTGTTTCACATATTGATGTTTTTTATTACCTAGATAGAGATCAGGTTTTCTTTCTTGGTATGACATAGCTACCTTCATATTGTTTTTTCTTTAGAGGTTTTTAACCCCCATTTATCAGCCCATTCTTGTATGTAGTCAAATGTTCTCTGTATTATTACACAAGTATTTGTTATGTTATTATTACTATTCAACATGCATGCTAGTGTCCAATTCGAGCGTGTTTTTCATTATATATTATTTCATTATATACTAAATAGGGTTGGAGAGATTACGCTATCTTGTGGTACTACGTTTTTTAATGTTCCTATGATAAGGTATTGAGCCCACTTGGATTTTCCTATCTTTTCAGAAAATTAGTTATGAACTTCAGAATGTCGCCTGTTTTGCCATCTTCTTTAACTGATTTTAGTAGACCCTCATGCTAGATAAGATCACTGGCTTTTTTTTTTACATTTAGAAACATGGCTACAGTGTGGTGGTTTTTACTTAGTGTATGTTTTATAAACGATGTTATTCTGTCTAGATAATTTATGGTTGATCTATGGTTTCTAAAACCGCATTGATTTTCTCTAATTTGGTTATTTTTAGTAATATGGTATTTTATCATACTTTCTAGTGTTTTACACAGATGAGCTGTCAGGGAAATCGGTCTAAATGATGCCGGATTTTGTTGATCTTTTCCCGGTTTTAAAATTGGAATGACTACTGCTTTATTGGGTATATTGTAGGTCCTCGTTTGCTAAATAGTGTTTAAATCATTATGTTTAGATTATTTTGACATTTTTAAAGTATTGAGAATGATAGACTATCTATGCCTAGAAATGTATTTTCTTTGTTTTAAGTGCGTTTGCGTTTTCGTCTAATGTAAATGGGGTGTTAAGCTTCAGCTGTCGTTATTCTCCGTGTCATTAAGATATTCTCTAATTTCGTATAAGTCGTTTATTTTAGCGTCCGTAAAACCATTCAAACATTTGCTAGTCTGCTGGATAACCGAAGTACTCGGTATTGAAGCGGTCGTAAAACCAATCAATCAATTTGCCGGTCATTAGGCAGTTTGATACACATGGAGGATGCACGTCGACTTTTATCTCGAATTCTAGACCAGATAGCGACACGCTGTAACGTGTTTTGGTAAGATAATCCTGAATGTAATCCGCACATTTGTTTTATTTCCCTAGCAATTCAAAATGGCGTCCTAGCAACCAAACCAGAAGTGACATTATCACAGCTTCTACACTAGATACAGATATACAGTAAAGTGTGTTGGAAAGGTAAGAAAGTCTTGAATGCAATCCGTACATGTTTTTGATTTCCCTAGATGACACAAAATGAAGCCGTAGCAACCAAACCGCAAGTTACCTTGTCTCGGCTTTCAGACTAGATAAAAATATGCGGTTACTTTTTTTGGAAAGATAAGCGTATCCAAAATGTGAACTGTTGATGTGCTTGATTTCCCTAGAAACACAAAATAATGCCTCAGCAACTGAATTGTAAGTCTCCTTTTATCGGGCTTCTATATCAGAATTCGACATGCGTTAAAGTGTCTTGTAAGATAGGGAATCACTAATTGAAATCTTTAACATTTAGGTAAACTGCTAAAAATACTTATAAAAATATTGACTTCACTTAGCTACATTCTGTTGGAATCTGCCCGACTATGCGTGGTGAAGGAGGCTGGATAACCACGTATAGAATGTTTGTAGTTAAAGTTGCCTCGAGACCTGATTAATTGGAATCGTGTAGGGATGCATAACTCCGTCCTCCGAGTTCCCGGACGTGACCCTTACTGTGTCCATAGTGAACAACTTGGACTGAAACGATACGTCACCGCTATCGTTTATGGGTTGTCTCACCTATTCGAATTGGTCAGTAAAGTCAAATAGTTCGCATGACTAATGCTACTCTAAATGCAGAAACAGAGGTTTTCCAATTTCTGCACACCTCTTTAAAAGGAGGAAACGCTTATAAGTATGTTCATTTCCCTTTTGTAGTCTCTACTTATCAATATTAATTTTTGGGAAAAATGGCCACCAGACAGCCATTTTAAATTTGATAGTTCAATTTTGTCATAACTCTTTTATATGCATGTTCCCATTGGTCCCCCTTGTAAATAATACCCCTGGCCCTAATGAGAACTCATCCGTCATTGCCACCACCTCTATTTATGTAAGAATTGCAGGTTTTTAGTATTTTGTACATAGTTATGCAATTATTAGGTAGCAGTATATAGTAGCGTACGGTGGCCATTGGTGATATTTTTGTACAATGAAAAACCCTCGTTATAGTACATGTACAACGTATCAAAAGTCCTACGGAATGACCTATGCAAAAACGTAATTATTTCTGTAACTGAGAAGGTAATAATTATTCATCTAAAAATATGTATTCAAAATGTACTTTATAAATATATGAATATATGTATGTGTGTTGGGCAGGATGAATACACATTGCCTTTATTTGTAGGATCAGACCATTTAAACTGTTCACTGCTACCTTAATCTATAACAAAGTGGCAAATAAAATATGACATTTAGAGGTTTAAGTTTATATACAAGATTCCTGTTTAGAATTTCAAACATGGGACTTGGCAACAGAACCTGGAATGGAAAATGAAGAGCAAAGAAGGCAAAAATAGTCGTTTGTAAATATAAAAAGATCCTTTCATGGTGGCCGCCAAATAACAACTTTTTAAAGTTGATTTTATTATTTTAAGTTCAAGAGCCAAGCTAGCAGGCAGACATTGGCCAAACGTGTCACCCAATGTTGGCCCGACATACGTTTGTCCACCGTACTGAATTTGGCTCGAGGTCGGATCCAAGCGATGGTTTAACGTTGGTTTTGCATGAAGAGAATATATATTTTTAAAAATACTTACATGTCAACTATTCAGACAATAACATTAAGTAACAGAAATGTTATTTTAAAAAGTATGTATTTCGTCGCTTTTGCACGATACATGCGGGCTCTCGACGGCCATTTCCTGTACTTTTTTAATTATTTGATTGTGATGAAAATAAAAAAGAGTGATATACAGATTGATTAAAACCAACAGAAAAAAAATCAGACTGAGAAAATATCAAACTGATATAAACTAATAAAGATGGTAGAATGGTGGGCGCCAAGATACCTCTGGGATCTCTTGTATATCAGCTATATTAACAAGGAAACGCTTTATTGGATTGATATACATTATACCAAATACATGTTCCATGTTATGTTTCAATTTGTGCCGCAATCTTTGCTGTCACATATGAGGATTATATATACATGTACCAACCGATATTTGCATAGACTACGTGTTTGACAAAAAAGGATAGAAACAAAATGTATTGACTTCAGTTTATGTAATCAAAAACTCATACGAAATTGTACACTCATCTTTTAAGTATAAGCAGATCGTGTGCATTAGATATGTTATCCACAAATACACTGTAATCAGCCTTCTTATCATATGCATATTTACCTTCAATAACAATTATTAACATGCAGACTTATAAAGAAATGACTTTAATCAAGATGCATGCAAACAATACCATATATAGAGCTTTCTCATCTGGAATATTATTTTGACTTTTCGCAGCTTTTAATTACGCGAAGGGCGTGTCTAGAATCTGTTGTAGACAAAGGAAATACGTTTGACGGAAACCACAGACCCCCTTTCAAAGACAGGGTGTGTGTTTGTGTGTGCTGGCCGTAGCTATCTATTAACATAGAAGATTTTGCTTACAGGAGATAAGGGGATTCGCAGTCATGCTGATACTGCAAATGTTGGCTTTTAAGGAGGATGGATTATCAGTTTATTATCAAAATATTTGTAGTACAGTATAATATTTAATGAGCATATTTTGCTATGACTGCATAAATATCAGGGTGAGCGGTACTGGCCCTCTGATTCTCTTGATTGTACTGTTTTGCGGTTGTAAAATATATCTAACCCTATTGTTAAGATCGATTTATTGCAATTAATTATGTATCAATTCCACTGAAACTGTATCAATTAAACCTTTTATAGACGGAACATTATAAAATCTGTCAAAGGTATTTTTATTTAAATCAGCGCATTCAATCTTTATGAGTTTGACGAAAAGATTGGTCGCATGCGTGACAATAAGGTTGAATATGCGTATCATTTCTCAAAACAAAATAACAATATCAGTATGCGTAGTTAAGGGGAGGTTACTTGTAGTAAACAAGAAACAAAACGGCAGGCTTTTGTCTTTAAGAGGCCAAATGGGCCTGAATCGCTCAACTGGTATAAATCTCACTCCAGTTGCCTTCAAAGCGATTTAGAAAACAGGCGTTTAAATATTCAACGTTGCAGGTATCGTAAGAAGCAACCAATATGGAAATCCCCTGCAGTATTTCGGATTTGCCTTCGTGTCCTCTTTCTGATATTGTAATGATCAGATATATTTCTCTTACATTTAAAGAACTGTACTAGTAAATATGTGAAACCGTGCATTTACTGTTTACATGACTTGAGAAAGTGATAAGAGAAAATAAAATAAAAGATCAAACTGAAATAGAATAAGGTACAATGATGGGATCTATTGTATGTAGTGCAGGCACCAAACGTCTTTAGTGTATAGAAAATGCAATTTGCTTATACCTGTTAACAACAAGTGGCTGCAATTGTGTGTCATGGAAAAGTTAAATGACATTACAGAGCCTGTATCCATTAAACCGTTCTCATGCCCAAACGTGGATTTTTTGCTCAAGTCTAATTTATTGTTTCTGTTATAAATTAATGATAAAATATTATTTTGGAAATAATTTGGAAAAAAACATTGAAGAGACTTCAAGTGCTGCTTTTAATGTTTACATTTGAATTTTTGATCGTTTGACATGATTGACGTGAGTTACAAGAAAGTTGGCTGGAGCACACAATCAATATCTTATAAATTATTTCACCTGGAGTAACCAGATTTGGTACAAGGACATCGTGGGATGGCAGAGTGCAAGAATTAAGTCGCTGTGACCTATGACTTCATCTTTGACCTTCACTTATGAAAATAGTTGTCCGGGGCATATCTTCAATACAGTTTCACCTGGAGTAACCAGATTTGATGTATAAGGATATCTTGGGATGGCAGAGTGAAAGAAGTAAGTCACTATGATAACACTGTGACATATGCTTCCTGACATAAGTGTATTGTTTTTTAAAATATTGAAATCATTACCGCTAGGGGACTATGGATTGCCTTGCAATATTTGTTCTAACTTTTCTCCCTCTGCCGTTCCTCTCTATTCTCTTTTCTTTTATCTCTCTATCTCCTTCTGTTCCTCGTTCTCTTCCTCCTCTCGTTTTCCCATCCATTTCAGTCATTCATTCTCATTTTCTTTCCTTGATGTTGTTATTTTCTACTATCAATCAATTTTCTCTCTCCATACTTGCCACAGCTTGTAGGTCACCCCGCCTGTAATCCTCTCTCGTTTTTCTTTTCTGCCTTTTTGTGTGAAAAAACTTCTGTTCGTCTACTCACTTTTACCAGAAAAGGGTAACAACGACTACAAAAGGTAGTTGTATTCCTCTTCCACGGTGCTCAAAACAACTTTATAAAACAAAAAGCACTTACACATAAATGTAAAAATAGCAAAAACTAAGTATCCTCCCCCAGCCAACCCCTCTTCCCAATCACCCCCAAACACCTCTCCGGTCCATACAACTAGCACGCTATACAGCCCTTACATCTATCATCACATTTCTTTCATACCCATCACTTCTTTCAATCTCCAACCCCTCCAGCCCCATCAATGTTATAACCAAACTATAACTCTAACCTCGCCTCCCCCCCCACCATTATTCTTTTATCCCATACTAATAATCACGCTATACACTAAAAATCATAAATGTCGGAACGATGAACAGAATTAAGTGAACGACAAGTCGAGGCTTTTTAGAAAGATGAGATTGGTATAAATGGTAGCCCATGTGAGAAGTGTCCAATCTCGCACGGAAAAAATCCCTCTGGGTTTTTCGAAAAAGAGTAGGCGCGTAAACGCCGACACAGAGGATAGCGAAAGCGTTATTCAAAATTTTAGGCCGATAGAACTAGGGTCTCGTTATTAAGACATTTAGAAGGACTTCAAACTTTTATATACAAACCAAATTCATAGGCAGGGGCTGGTGTGGCTGGCGGCGGCACAGTACCTCACTTCCGGTCCAGACTTGGTAATGCTGTACGATGAGTATATGTTAAGGCATTATTAGGCATAGGAGCCGTCTTACAAAATTAGACTTATACAGTTAATATATATAGGATAGACGGCCCCTTCTCTAACCTATCCCCCTCTTCTACTCTTTTACTCCATACTTTATCCCTTCTACTCATTTTCCTTTCTGTTCTTCGTCTGCTGGATAACCGAAATACTCGGTAGTGAAGCGGACGTAAAACCTATCAATCAATCAATAGCCTCTCTCTCTCGTTATTCTTTTCTGCCTTCTTGTGTGAAAAATCTTTGTTTGTCTACTCACTTTTACCAGACAAGGGTAACAACGACTACAAAAGGTTCCTCTTCCACAGCGTGTTCTCATTCCAAATTTGTTTTCACTAACACCGTGTTTGGAGAGTGTTTTGATGTGAGTGTTAATCCCGCCCCTACAATCTTGGCACTTGGGAACAGCTTCAATGATAACGAAGTACCAATTTGCAGCGTGATATAAATGTTTCGTAATAGTGTTTTCTTACTTCCAACTTTAGATGATTATGGTATACAAGCATGGGGTTACACTTTACACTGCACTGACTGCGGTAAATGATGCCATTTTTATGCTATGCACAGTTTTTAATTTTCAACTTTATTTGTAAGTATGAAACTATGCGGTTTTTTTGTTGACAGTTACTATCCGGCCAAGGTCAAAACCAACCTGTAGAAGAAAACTTGTGTTCTAACTTGATCTAACACGGAGAAACACCATTACGTTCATGCTCAGCTGATCGGTAAGCTTACAGGAAATAATGATAGTCTTTATTTATACTTGATGACAAATTTGAGTTAACGACTCGTCTTACATTGTTTTTATTTAAGAAATGTTCAGATCCGAACCTTTCTGATTATTTTCTGTGCTGTCATGGTTCTATTCACGTGTTCAATAATGCCGTCAAACTATGGACGAGATGGTATTGTTATGGTGTTTGCAATGCATATGCTCTTGCACAAAAATATGAATTTAAAATCCAGACGCTGGCTTTAATAGGGACACCGAAAAATTAAACTACTATTTTCTAAATTTTTCTCTGTAATAATAGGAGCTTGTTAAACACTTATTTAAACAGCATCTATTTATATAAGTGAACTGCCAAACTCTGCAACATTTACTGCTAAATGGTAGTGGTCCTAGTTTATCTACTGCTAATATTTCCATTGAGGACATGGGACTTGGCAACAGAACCTGGAATGGAAAATTACATTACAATAAGTGTATAGTTTAAAGATAAATGTGTTCTTTTCCCTGACTTCCTTTGGGCACATTGACCTCATAACCTGCACATCATAACCTTCATCTATGTTCCAATCTCTATCATATGATACCAAAGCATTTAGATATGACTATGGACAATGTTTTCTTTACACCCAGATGTCATACTATAATTGTATTCATGATGTATATGAATATGATCGAGCAACAGGCTACGCCTATATCAAATCTCTTCTGCATGTATTTGTATGTAACAGTATATATATGTATATATATCATATTTTACAGTGAAATGAAAAATTGTAACAAGATACACAACTAATATACAAAACATCAATATATTTATGTGCAAGTCAATGGTATAGGGAAGATAACTCAAATTGGTTGTAAAAAAATAAATGTCAGTCGGTGCTGTATCTTTACCTCATCAAGCTAATGAGTCAATATTGCCAATCGTCCTTCACTAGATCTTCCCTGGGAATTCAAGATCCACAAAAAGTGACCCTAAGATAGTTGACTATAAATATATACATATACTAGTCTTTGGATATTATATATAAGTTATGCCAATCCTGTAGGGTATATCACATTATCATTATAATATAGTAAAAATATAATTATACAACAACTTGTTTCTACTTTACTAAGCACAATTCAATGTTGATTTATGGGACACACAGTGTACATTTGTAAATGATTAATGGTATTGATACCAGCCAGTAATAGGTTTGGTTTAATTTTGTTTCACATCCTGTTAATAGCTTAGGTCATTTAAGGCGTGCCTCCGTGTATTTTGTGGATGCGTGCATGTGTGTAAGTGTGCTGGAGACAGGGTATGTTGGAGTACTTGCCTCCTTATGATAGCGCGGATCTGATGCCGACTTTAAAGTGCTATTTCTCTGAAATACCATACCCAAGTCATCCAGCATTCCGCCCGGTCACATTATATTAACAGCGGGTGAACTAGTTGTTGCAATTACCCTTAATGCTGAACGTTCAGCAGGGAATAATAACTACCATTGTATGGGCTTTGATATGTCCAGGCCTGGGGACAGTACCCATCGCCTTCCTCCCCTGGGCTAACGCTCAACATTGAAGCCAAACGTGAGGTATTGACACGCAAGGCACTAGGAAATATAAGGTAGTTAGAATTAGAGAGAAATATTAATATCCCAACTATTGCAGCAGCATATTTATTTGGGGTTCCCATTAGTCGCCTCTTACGATACTTTTTGCAATCCCCGACCTGCAGGGATGCAGCCAGTAATAGATTACTAGGCATTTTATATGTTAGATGTTCTTTAACCTGGAAAATTCATGTTTACAATATTGGTGCATTATAATTTTTATGAAGAAATTCATGTATATACATACCCTTTTTTCAGCTTGCGATAAAGGTTGAAACACTTTCTAGGATACTTTCATTAGTTTCATGGTCACATTGCTTACAACCATTTAGTATAGTATGCAGTGTATAGTGCGAGTAATTATCACCGAATATAAATATTTGTCTGTGATTTTTGTATCTGCCACATACAAAGTAATGATGAATTGTTTCTTGCATTAATATGCAGCATGTTTTAATAGATGGTCATTATAGGGATCAAAATTTTAGTTGCTAGCATTTCTAATTTGACATAGTATAATAACGATTTTTCTTTCCCCACTGATTGAGTATCATTAAGTTACTAGTTTTGTTAATTAGTTGCTTAAATTTGGAATGAGATTGAGTGTTTAATTTATTTTCGTTTAATTGATTATAAAGTTGAAAAGTTGAGGAAAAGTAATTATTAAAGTAGCTCTCAGTTCTACATATTAGGGATTAAGAACTTTACTTAATCTTAGATAATATCTCACATTTGTTAAATCATTTAAAACAGGATCAACAGTATCATTAAGGTACTTTGGCGATGTATTATGCAATACTTTATGCATTAAAATTAGTTTAATTTTTCCCTCCTATCAGCAAAGATTTCTCATCTCAATTCTTTATATAATTTATGGTGTGATGTTACTCTACGAAGCTTTGCTACTACTCTAGCAGCATCTTGTTGGACTGATTCTTTTAATATTTTTGATTTCTCACAGCATTTATCCCAAACTACATTAGCATAATTAAAATTGGTCTATGTATGATATGTATACGCAGTGTTAAGTGTACTTCTATCAAGTGAGGTTTTAAGCCTTCTTGACATATCAATTCTAACATACGCAGTATCATAAATATGTTTGATATGCAGACCAAATTTACCATCTTCACTAAAAGTAAGACCTAAATGTTTTTGGTTAGTACTGTCGGTTAGTTGTTGATTAGAGAAGAAAATGGGAGGGTAGATAGTTTCTTTTTCCGTGAGAAGATCATAGTTGTAGTTTTGGATGCATGAGCACAAGACATAAATTCTGCAAGCCATTAGTGAGATTTTGTGCTGCCTGAATAGGATTATCAACAATAATATAGAGGGTGGTGTCATCGACGACAAAACTAATGTTACTTTTATCTTCATTAGTTATATCATTTATAAAAAGGGGAAAGAGAAATGGACCAAAGACAGACCCCTGAGGGACTCCTGCACTGATACATTTAAAAGTTGACTGGTGTCCTTCTGTAATAACCCTTTGTTTTTTTCGGACAGGTCGTTCTTGAACTTTGCCAGTAATTTTCCTTTAATTCAATAAGTTTATAATTTATTTATTACACCGTCTTGTCAAACCCTATCAATAGTCTTACTAACATGACAGAGGACAAATCTTACCTATTTACCTTTATCTAAACTATTTACAATAGTGTGATAAATAGATAATAACTAATTCGCATTTGAGTTATCAGGCGGGAAGCCTGACTAGTGCTCAGTTATAGTTTTAGATGGTACAAGGTAGTTGTACAGGTACTTGAAGATAATTTTTCGTAATTCTTTTACTGAAGCAGGATGTAATTGAGATTGGCCTTTAATTACTGACGTCATTTTGGGACTCTTTACCCTTACATATAGCATTAACATTAGCAAATTTTCATAATGATGGGATATGTCCAAATTCCATCATTTTATTGAATAGTAATGTTAGTGGATATGATATTGAGTTATTGATATTGATATTGGTGTTAGTTTTTCACTTACTTTAGGTACTATTATATCAGGCCCTGCTGGTTTCTTATCATTTAGTAGATTGTATTGGTCGATTACATCTTGTTCAGATACATTTGTATCTAATTAAAAAAAAATATATATGTATAGTAGGTGGCAGTAGGTCAAGATTAGAAGAGGATGTTGCTAATAAGGTAAAGTAATCATTTAGTGTATTAGCTCTATCTGTAGGATGTTCGAGAGATACACAACTACAGTTGGGAGCAAACTTAACTTGGTTGCCTAGTGCACTGGAGTTAACAAGTAAAGTGGGCTCCAGATCACTAGCTTGTGCACTGGAGTTCACACTGAAGTGAACTGGAGTGCACATCGATGTGCACTGGAGTACACATCACTGTGCACTGGCGTTAACTACAGTTCACAAGGTAATTTATTTATCATATGATGTCTGGCCTTACCATCAGTTTATACATACTACGATTTTCTCCCCTTCCGTCTGCTCAATAAATCAATAAATTATTAGATGTTACCTATTCAAATACAATATTAAATGTTACCTATTCATATACTTAACATGATTTAAGCAGTATCCTTTTATGAAAATAGCATAATAACTATAAAGCGGGATGACCTATTCAAATATTATCACATGTACCGACATTGATCCATGGTACATTTATAAACAAGTATTGGTGGTTTAAAGTTTAAATACTTTGTCTTAAAGACATAATCACCATTGAAGTTCCTTCATAGTTATGACAGTAGTTTTACGTGTCAATTAAATATACAAATCTATCATTTGTACATAAAAGTGAGTCTTTTCTGTATGTTCATTTTGAAAAAGAAATGGAAAGTTTATGTGGTAACTACATGTACTGTATAAGAAAAAATACTATAAATATATGTATTGTCTCATTCCTGATAGGTAACAATGTACTGTAGTTACAGGAATGCAGTTCTGATTTGCAGGTAAATTTAACCTGTCTGAACCCTGTAGCTAATACAGGAGAAACTGGGGTTGAAATGCCCTGAGGGCGTGTGTATTACACAAGATAAAGGGTCTGATGTCAGAGTACATTAACGTCGTGATCAGAACACAGGGGCATATACACACCAGCTGTAGAAATTATGATTCTCTCTCTCTATCTCTGCAAACGGATGGTTGGAGGGTTCTGACGCACCAACGATATGTATGTTCAGGGGGATGTAATTTTTTTTTTCAATTGCCTCTTTGTAAATCAAGAAAACTCATACTTTCTTCAAAAAACATTAAAACAAATAATATTGATCCTATGAAGTGTGTAGTTTTCTAGTACGGAATTAGATGCTCTCTAAGTCTGTGTTTTTAGTAAGAAAATATATTTAACTACATGTCTACTATGAACATACTATTTTAAAACTTTAAAAATGTCTAAAAAAATAAAATGTGTATTATCCAACCAAAATAAACACATAAATGGTAGTGTCATATCACCTATCCAAAGAGTAGATGATTTATGCATAAAGCATACTATAGTGAGTCCTTTGATCATTTTTAGTTCACCTGCCCGAAGGGCAAGTGAGCTTATGCCATACCGCAGCGTCCGTCGTCCGGCGTCAACTTTTCCCTTTAAAAGCCTTTATCTCCTGAACGACTGATTGGATTTTAACTAAATTGGATATGCAGCGTCCTTGGGACCAGGGGCTCAATATATTTATGAAATAAGGGTGTGGCCCCCGAGGGGGCTGAGTTAGGGGCCAAAAAGGGGGAAATTTAGAAAAGATTGAAAAAATCTTATTCTCCATTTCAAGAAGTGCTAAAACCAAATACTACTCATAGTCGTAAAGGCCTTTGGGTGGTTTATAAAAATTGTGATTTTCATGTCTCCTAGCACCCCCGTTTGTTCCTCGGGAGGGATGAAGTTTAGTATAGTTTAAATAGGAAATAAACATAATAGACCATATATTCCACTGTTTAGAACGGAAGTTGTTCATATTTGACAGAAATACTTTTTGGGGGAGGGGGTCTGCAGATAAAATTTGTATGAGACTGACCCCCTAGTGGACTGAGTTAGGGGCCGAAAAGGGAGGAATTTAGGGAAATTTCAAAAATCTTCTTCTCTAGTTACAAAAATGCTAGGATCAAATACTACTCATAGCTGTAAAAGCGTTTGGGTGGTTTATAAAATTTGTGATTTTTATGTATATCATGCCCCCCGTTTGCCCCTGGTGAGGGGGTGAAATTTAGTATAGTTTATATAGGAAATATACATAATAGGCCATATCTTCCAATGTTTTGTATGGAGTTTGCTCATATTTGACAGAAATACTTGTTAGGGGAGGAAAGTCTGCTGGTATAAATTTTGTGACCCTGACCCCCCAGGGGGCTGAGGGGCGGGGCCTAAAGGGGGCAATTTGGTTATATTACTACAAACAACTTACTTCTTCTGTAGAACTCTGCACTGGATATCAATCATATTTGATCAAAAGTATTCATGGGAGGCAGGTATTCAAAATTGTACAAATGGTGTGGCTGACCCCCAGGGGGCTGAGGAGCGGGCCAAAAGGGGGCTAGACTGCTTTAAGCGACTTCTTCTCTAGAACTAAGAGATGGATATCAACCATATTTGACTGGAAGCATCCCTAAGTGATGGAGATTCAAAATTGTACAAATGGTGGGGCTGGCCCCCAGGGGGCTGAGGGGCGGGGCCAAAAGGGGGCAATTTGGCTATATTACTATAAACGACTTCTTCTGTAGAACTATGCCATGGATATCAATCTATTTGGTCAGAAGCATTCATTGGAGGCAGGGATTCAAAATTGTACAAATGGTTGGGCTAATCCCCCGGCTAAGGGTTGGGGCCCAAAACAGTTTATTACTTGGAAATGGTTAAGATCCCCACCGTATAACCATATATACATTGGCTGCTAAAGAGAAGAATGCACATTTGCTTCCATGATGGCCCTAGGGTCTGGCCCCACTCTTGGAGACATAGTCCCTTGGTCATAACTTTGAAATGGTTGAGATCCCCACCCCAAAACTATATATACAAATGCTAAGCATAAAGAGACGAATGTAGTCATGATATTAGAATAGACCCTGGGGTCTGACCAAGCCCCTAGGGACCTAGTTTCTTAGTCACAGCTTGGAAACAGTTGTGATTCCCACCCTATAACCATATATACAATTGCTGAGTATAAAGAGATGAATGCAAATATGCTTCCAGGATGGCCTTGGGGTCTGCCCCACCCTTAGAGACTTAACCCCTGGGTCATAACTTTGAAATGGTTAAGATCCCCACTCAAAAACTATATATACAATTGTTGGGCATAAAGAGACAAATGCAGTCATGATATTAGAATTGATCCTGGGGTCTGGCCACAACCCTAGGGACCTAGTTTCTGAGTCACAGCTTGGAAACAGTTGAGATCCCCACCCCATAACCATACATTAAATTGCTGGGCATAAAAAATCTAATACAGATATGCTACAAGGATTGGCCTTGGGGTCTGGCATATTCCATGGGATCTCATTTGGAGAATATTTTGCCATGGCTGCTTAGATATCTAGGTGAGCGATAAGGCCCTCTGGGCCTCCTGTTTAAAGAACAGATTTCGGTGTGTTTTCGAAAAAGTACTAACATTGCTTTATTGATTTAACCTTCTCATAATCCTTCCCGATTTAGTTTGGAATTTTCAAAATTAAATTTCTTAATTGACCTTCTAATTCAAATCCTTTAAACTGTAAAACTTACGGAAATGAATTGAATTGAAAAAAAAGTTCTTCAATTGTAACACCTGTGCCCTTTGGCTATTATTGACCACTGAACATACAGGTACAAAAGGCTCTATCATGGTTCAGTGACCCATTAATTGATGCAGGGGTGTGTTATCAATTAGTGTTGACTATTTATGTAACATCCAGTTTGTTAACTATTTTGAGGGATTAGGTAGTGTGATACAGTCACTGTTTTGAAATAGAATTGTGCCTGAGGCTCTTTTTTCCTGACAAAAGTGACAGCGACAGTATCTTACCTGTAACCATGTACTGATTTACCTGTGTATATATACTTGACAGACAATGGGCCTGATTAATTAACAGGATTAATTGCCTTCACACAAGGTGTTAAGATTAGGTACAGCCCAGCAGAATACCATGTGACCACAGCTGAATGGTCAATGGGTGGTCATTGCCCATACATTCTCAGGTAGATATCATATTGAAAAGATCAATATGTGTCAGGGGGTGGTTTTATTGCCCTAGCAACCATATTTAAATCTGCCACTGAAGTAAAGTTGTAACTGTATGATTAAAACTTGAGGTTCTCTATGAAACATAAACATTTTAATGCCGCAAGTATCTGTGATTCTGAGTTATAATGAAATCTGTAAAAATATGACCTATCAATACAAATAAATCGGTAAAATGGAGGTCGCAATCATCGTACAACATGATATAAGAAATGATTTTGCTTTGTCCCATTTGTTTTAGAGAAAATCAAACATTCATTAACCGACAACTCAAATGGTGCTACCTTAACATTATGTCAAAGTTGAACGATTATATTGAGCATCAGGCATTATGGCGTTGGTGCAATAGCGATCAGTGTTTTTGTAAATGGGAATCATTGGAACACACATTAATCTCAAGGGCAATAACTTCCTTACAGGGAATGCAATTCGACATCTTTTGGCAATAACATCAAATAATTAAAGGTGACCTTCTTAATAAATAATCAATATTATCATTTCAATTGGATTTTAACGACCCATCAACACCGAAGAGATCATTAGGGTCAATAAAAAGTTAAAGGAAATGAATCAAATTCAACATGGAAAGTGAAAGTGGCTATGTTGGCTTATTTTAGGGAGGTTAGAATTGTAGAGATATTTACTGTTACGAAAAGAGTTCCTTACACATGCAACATTGTCTTGCGTAATGACATTTTTAAATGTTCGCAAATATTATCTACATGGAAAAACATGTTGTTGACTATTGTTTTATTTTCAGTTTTAAAATGAAAACAATAAGGATTGTAACAAAGGCCTATTTGGATTAGATATGAATTAGTAGTTAAGATATTATTATTAATTCTGAAGTGAAGGCATTGCAATTTTGTATTTTGGGAATTGTTAAAGGAGTTGTAAATATTTGTCTCCATATTTCTTCATAGAAATAAAAAATAAACCATCCCATTTCTTTCATCAATAGGGGATTAACTCAACTTATTTTGGTATAAATCTTTTATTCCCTTTTTGCTTTTGCATATTTCCCCAAATTAATCAAATTCATAATGATAGTATATATTTATATAAGTAATATCTTATAGAGATATATTTTTGATATAGTTGATGGTACCTCGGTATGTAAGCACATCTGTTTTGAATTAAACATTCTCTGAAAACTCTTGTTGATCGTTTAACGACCATTCTCATTTTCTTCAAATAAGTCATAAAATATTATTACTCCTTTTCTATACCAATTCATGAAAAAATAAAAACTCCTTTTTACCATCTTAACCGAATTGTTGTGCCAAATAGGTATTTTGAAAATACTTTCCTTTTTATAACCGAAATGTTCAACCATTTTAGTTTACTTACTCAAACTTTATATCAGATATCTGTATTTCCAAATGTTTTATATAATAAATTCCATTTTCCCTCTAATGACTATTTTTTCATTATAAAACACTTTTATATGTTTTTTTTATTATTTCAATGACGATCCTACCTTCCGTTCCGTTAGAGCTAGTAACATGTTATTTGGACGAGTATTGTATGACAAAGTATGAATGTATATGGCTATATATTCATATTGTGTCGTTTATACCCCATGCAAAAATGTAATTAATACATAGAGCAATAAATCACAAATAAATAAATACGTGAATATTTTAAAAACTGACTAACTGAATCGCTAGGGAATTTCCTTTTTTCTATTAATAGTACTAATGTTTTATACGAAACTGTTTCATCTTGAAACAAAGTATATCGAAATTGCACATGATCATGTGTAAAAACATTGTATTAAATAAATATTTTATATCTATCAGTGAACAAAACCAAATGCAACTTATATTTTAGAGTACTATCATCGTACGAAACTAGTACTACATATAACAAAATGGCCGATCAACTGATTCTGGTAACTATTCTAGTAAATTCCTGTTGATTAGAAGGGGAATCGTAAATTAGAAGAAGAGACTTGTGAATTATTAGTATTTTAACTATACATAGTGAAATCCCATGTACTTGAGTGATGACCAATATAAAGCTGGGGTCCACTCCAGAGCTAAAAATCGTATATGGTCTGCCCACGCAGCGATTGTTTTCATATTTTGCAACAACGACAATACTTGAAAATTATCCATTTACCTGCCTGCATGTAGATCATTGCCAAATTCATCAATTATTGTTCTTGTAGTATTATTTACACCATACGTAGGCAATTACAGATTCCCACACATGACTAAAATAGGTGTGTACCAACTTGTGATGTTCTAATAGGTCATATTATACCTAGCTGTTCAGTTTGATATCGTTCTTGTACTTGATGGAATACCTCACCTTGTGTGAATTTGAGACATACCCACCTGACGCGCAAGAACCTTCGTTAAGTATACCTGCAAGCTTGACCCCTATGCATTTTGACACCCTTGATAACATTTCCATTTGTGTCACAGTGTCTCAGTTTAACCGTAGTAGAAATACAAAGTACAACATGAGCTATATCTTTATTAGAAGAAGTTGCAAAGTGAGGTTCAGGTTAAAAAAAAAAGAATTACAATAGGTTCAAGATACGAAATATTCTTCAGCAACAGTGTGGTTGGCTATGTGAATTGCTCAAAACTGATGTTATGAAGCTGGGTGGTTACATCTCAGAATAACTTACATCTGAAGGTGATTATGAGATCTGTGTGAATTGCCACTCAGCAAACTTATTATATGGTCAGATTTGTGCCACACATAAAACTCAAACAAAGTACAATGTCTGGATCAAATATGACAGTGAAGATACTGATGATCCTGTAAAAAGACAATAATTGTCAGTGACCAGCTGGTATAAGAACAGTAGGCGTGTGTATACATACAGCAAGTATTTTATAGTATTTGGGAACAAGAAAATCTCCTTGCTCACAAACCAAAATGTTCAAGAAAAGTATGTCTATGTAGTTTTCGTCTTGAAGGCGAAATGTCACGAATGTGAGACATAGGTATTTTTTTCCATTTTGTCTTTGTCTTTGATGGAGACATTGCCTTTAAGCAATACATGTATTAGAGTAATTAGTAATATCAAAAATTGAACTAAAAGAAAATACAACTGCTCGAATTTGTACTCTTCCAGGAATTATAACCCTAAGATGTCAGTTTGTTACTATGAAACACAGGAGTTGAGGGGCAGGCCCAAAGTTGTCAAATTGGCTTAAATTTCAACAATCTTCTTCAGACCCAGATATGCTGAAAATAAATACTCTTTATAAATAGATGAAAACGTAAATTTCCTCCGTACTTTATGCTCCCCCCTGGGGATGAAGTGAAATTTACTGCGGTTTCGGTAGGAAAATGATACATTTTGGTATTTTGGTTCACTTTCAGTTTGAAATTCAATACCGGTTGGAATTACATCGTATATATGCATGAGATGATGGTAGATGATATGAACATTTGAACAGGGTTTCTTTTCCAGTCTTAAATCTGAATGCTAGGATTGCATATGGCAGTTCTGGTGGTTTTTTAAAAAAAATATACTAATATTTCTTTTAGTTATATTTTAAAAACAAAATGTTAGAACTCATGTGACCGTTAAGACAATGGGTTCTGTCCCCAGAAAGGGACACACCAAAGCCCTTCAAACTGGTAGTTGTCATTCCCTGCTTAACGTTCAACGTGTAATTGCGACAAATGGTTCACCCGTTGTCAGTATAATGTGACCGGGAGGAATACTGTGCTGGGTGCCTTCGGCGTGGTAATTCAGTGAAATAGCACGAATTAGCCGAGATCAGATCACAAGAAGGCAAATACATCAACAAACCCTACCTCCTGCAAACACACGCAAAAACGTATACACAACACACCTGGGGTGCGTCCTTAAATTACCTTAGCTATTGCTATGACGCTAAACAAAATCAAATCAAACCAACCGAGCTTAATCGCCTGTGCAACGTTTGTAATTGATCACGTGAGTATGTCTTTCGGGATTTAAATACCTTTTAGTGTAACAGCCGTGAGTTCCGAGTACCGTTGTAACAACTTTCTTTTTAGGAATTAATTGCAATGCGAGGTGTGGCCTATCCAGAAGTATAATCTTGTGGCTTGGCACCGACCCATCAAAGTTATGCCATATATTTATTTCCACGTTTTCCACATTTAATAAAATCCACGAATCTATTGATATTGACATCGGGGAGGATTTTTGGCTATTGTCTAGTAATTAATGGTTATTAACCAATGAAATGTCAGTTAACCACTGCGGTTCTGTACAGGCTTTACAAACATGGCCACGTCCGCTTCCGCTATCATGGTATGACTGTTTTCGTTATCTAGTGGGAAGTTTTAGGGGAAATTCAAGTTGATTTAACTTTGTTTAACTTTGTATCAATGATAAGTCTTGATTTGGTCTGCCTGTTATGCTTCAATGACTTTGTCTTATCTATGAATCAAGCACAGAAGAATTGTTTCATCAAAAAGTGCTGCATCCATTTTATTTCAATATATATTCTATTGTCAATTATCAAAGGCACTGGGCAAAAGGCACAGCCTGTGTTAGCCCTCTTCATATGAATAATATACAGGTGACTGTAAATGTTTATATCATAATTATGAATTTAAGTAGCCAATTCATTAAGTCGTCAACGTATCTAAAGCTTATTAATGATCATTTTGAATGAGAATTATATTTTGAAATGCAAATTACAATAAACAGTGATACATAGATCAGCAGCTCCTGCATATCAATATAGGATGGTATATGTTTGAACGTTAATTAAATTATTTATATTTTCTCGATAGAAAATTCGGGACCAGCCAGTTAGCACAGTGTGAAGGCCGCAAGCCAATGGTTACACTTAGATTCACTAAAACTTACCACTGGCTGGCAGATAGTATACTGACCTGTATTGAATTATACGACCATACAAGGATACAATTGTTGTATCTTCCATTCATTATGTAGTTAAATCACTTGAAACCATTCAGAGCTGCACAGGTATCAACAACAAATGTTGTCAAAAGTTGTAATACACCATAATAGTTATAATGATAATGTAGTTATATTTAAAAGTTTCCATTGGTATACCAAACTTTTCAAGATAAGTACGTGTATGTAACTAGATTACGACTTAAATTCAGGAAATCTTCTCGTGATTTAAACCTATGCAATGATATGCCCAAATACTGAGATTATATAGCATGCAATAATACTAATAAATTAAAGTCTATAATTTAGAATGTCTTCTCTGAAAAATCTTTTTTTTTGTAACTAACGTAGGGTAGTGGAAACAATTGTGTTGTCTGTTCCTTGTAAATAGATACAGTCACAGGTAGGATAGTCTTTTAGGTGATCTTTTAAATACCATGATTCAGGTTATTGCATTTGATTCTAAGTTGACATATAATAAACAATATCATATTTTCTATACATATTGCTTTTGAATGTAGGGGTCACTTCATTTCCACTATAATTGGATATTGAAATAAGTTCTTTGAGTTTTGAAATGGATGGGGTCGTAACATTATCTAGTTCTAATGCATTACATTCGCGAAAAATAGAAGGAAAGTATCTATTCATTGGTAAACCTACATAAAGGAATGTTTACATGTCTGGTTCGAAATGATTAATAAAACTATTTACTATATCAGTTAAATAATGAAGCTGCATTATATAGTATCTTATACATGAAAACTAACAACTTGTGTTTTTTCCTTCTTTCCTCATTCCATATGAAGTTTTACATGCCAAAATCCTTTTAGCATACCTGTCACTATCCTTGCGAATTCTAGCTCTACAGATTCAAACAGATTGTTTCATTGTACTGTTCAATTATCCCGAACATTATCACCATATTCCAATAACGGTCAGATACAAGATAAATACAATTTAATTAGTGAAATGTACTTAAACTTTATTTCATGGACCTAAGTAAATTAATTATTTTGTAAGCTTTTTGAAAAATATTTTGTAAACGAATATTCCAAGATTCAGTTTCATGAAGAGAGATGCCAAGATGCTTATGATAATTAACATTTGAAATAATTTTATTTTGAAACGAATTTTGAGGTATAACTTTTTTTTCTTGAAACAAAACTAATTAATTTTCATTTGGATTAAGTTTAATATCCCATACCTTTAACCTTTCACCTGTTATTGTTTGAGATGCTTGTAGCAAATCATCATGAACTATCACATATAAGGAAGTGTATCATATGCAATAATTTAAAGGAGAAATAAAAATGGACCGAGCACTGAACCTTGTGGGATATTAGCATTAGCTTATTTGTATGAAGAAAAGAAACTTTCATTAACAACCCTTCGAAGAAGTTCGCCTCATATACCATATTTATTTAATTTGTTCTTACATGCCAGTCTCTATCAAAGGCCTTACTCACATCACAAAATACAAATATTAAATCTTTACCCTTAACTTACAATGTACTTTTATTGGCCCTAATAACCCCTATGATGGGTTGTTAAGAATTGAAAAATGATAACCTTCATTTGCAAAACAGTGCTTTTGTTGTGAAGAAATTGTTTAATCTATTGTTTAAGTTAAGATTGAATCTATGATCTGCATTGGAATCGAAAATGATGTGATTATCATGTTATGTAAGGAATACATGTTTCATTTATATCTGAGTGGCTATAAGTGCTGATTATAAAAACATAAATTATGTCACTATTACCCAGATGAAAAATATGTATTGGACGTTCACATAATCTTATCCATTGGTAAGGTTAAGAAAAATCTATTTCTGCAATATCTTGGTATCGCTGAGGGTCACATGGATTATACTTGTATGATTGATGCAGCTTGGGCTGCTGAAATGTATGCATATTATAGATGCTGTATTTGACTTGCATTTTACAATTCAGTGACTTTGTTGAGGAGAAATTGTCTCATTCGATGTGACGTTTAATAAGCTACATGGATTAATCTTTTACCAGTGATGTGCCTATGATTTTTGTTCTAATTGTATGTTGAATTTGGCCTTTAGATTTAGTTGCATTTACTCTCTTCAGAAGAAATGGTTTCATCCATAGATACGTTTAGGAGAAACAGTAATTTAAACGACTTGGTAGAGATAAGTGTCATGTGGAATTTACTGGCATCAAAGAAGCGGCTATGCCTGCTCTATTACATACATGTTTCGGGTGCTGTATTTGATCTATATTTCACGGTTCAGTGACTTTGTTAAACATATAGCAGGTAAAGAAGCATTGTTTTAACAACTGTCATATGGATTGTATTTAGCTCTACTGTATACACGTTAGAGACACAGGATAAGTGTTACATTGAATATGTCACACAATATAAGTGTATATATGTAAATATGCCATACAGGTTCATGACACAAGTACATGTCATACAGGATCATGAGGGGTCAAATAGGTTGAAATATTTAAACAACTTATTCTGAATACCATTATGACCAGAGTGATGATATTTGGTCATGAAGGGTTATCACGATAGTTCAAATGAATGACCTTCGTCCGAATTCAAGGTCACAGAGGTCAAATATATTGAAATCTTTTAACAACTTCTTCTGAATAAACGAAAGGTCCAGGGTGATGTGATTGGCCAAAAATACGCTGGCATGAAGGCTTCCAAGTTTGTTGAAATGAATGACCTTCGGTCGTATTCAAGGTCACAGGGTCAAATATGTTGAAATCTTATTCGGAATAACCAAAATGTCCAGGTGATGACATTTGGTCATGAAGGAAGGCTGTCACGTTTCTTCAAATAAATGACCTTTGTCCTATTTCAAAGTCACAGATGTCAAATATATTGAAGTCTTTAAACAACATCTGAATAAACGAAAGGTCCAGGGTGATGTAAATCACCAAAAAATATGCTGGCACGAACGCTACCAAGTTTGTTCAAATTATGGACTTTCACCCATATTAAAGGTCAAAGGGGTCGACTGTCTTTAAACAATCTTTAAACGACTTTTTCTGATTAACCAAACTGTCCGGGTTGATGATATTATGTAAGTAATATGCAGGCATGAAGGGCTACCAAGATTGTTCAAATGAATATCATACACCCATATTC
The DNA here is from genome assembly GCF_002113885.1 of Mizuhopecten yessoensis. Classification (NCBI taxonomy): domain Eukaryota; kingdom Metazoa; phylum Mollusca; class Bivalvia; order Pectinida; family Pectinidae; genus Mizuhopecten; species Mizuhopecten yessoensis. The sequence goes on from NW_018405932.1 coordinate 86,241, forward strand.
CAGGTCACAAGGGTCAAATAGGCCAAAGACTTTAAACGACTTCTAAATAACAAAAATGCAAAGAATGGTAATTTGTTACCAGTAGCATGCTCAGATGAAATGCTATCAAATTTCCGTGTGACTGACCTTGACACACTTCCGTAGTTACATCTTATCATTTGTGTCTAAATCTTTAGTCATCTTCTCTATTAACAAAAAGGTATCAGGTGGTTGATTTTGCAAGATATGTTCTGGGATGAAGGACTATAAAATTGTTCAAATCAGTGTCCTTGTTTGACTTTCAAGGTCGCAGGGTTCAAATGTGTTTAAATGTTTTATCAGGTTCTTTTGAATGACTTTGAGTCAAGACACTGATAGTTTGCCTGTATCTTTATTTGTATCCACTTTTAAAGTTTCAATTGTTAGGTCAATACCAGGTGAGCGATGCAGGCCCAATGGACCTTTTGTGAAAGAAATCAAAGTAGGGTCATATGAAGGTCATTAGCATCTGAATCAACCACTCTGTAGAGTAGTCATTGTTACATTTTAGATGGAAATTAATTTTATCCATGTAGCACAGCATCCTTAAACGTCACTTACAAATGAAATTTCAATTAGTTTTCATGAAAATACTCTTGGCTATCTGGTCAAACACATTAATTGGATTTTAAGATGTCTCGATTTCAATATGTTTTTAATAGTACGGTACCACTCTATCATTGTAGGTAGGCAACACAACTGTCGTCAACTATAAAGACGTATTCTTGGATAGGTTTTCAACATACCCTGGAGATATACCAAGTGAAATACGCAAGATGCTTGCTGCGTACTATTTTATTTACTCGCCAGAACAGGGTCACAACATTGAGTGCAGTTTATGCGCAGCCAAAAGGGCATTTCCAGGTTTGTAAGAAATTAATTGTATCATGATACATGTAATTTACGTTATACAGCAACAAATGGCAATATTGTTTAAGATGGATGTGCAAAGAGATCATATGTATTTAAGCACAGCTTGTTTGTTTAGGCTTAACGATCCCCTGCCACAAGGTCTCTTTGGGTCTAAAAGAAAAGAAAAGAAACGAAAAAAAAACCCCAAAAAGACGATACAAACATCAAAAGCAGCTTAAAAGTTAAGATTGGTCAAATATGTCCCAACTTTAATTGCAAGAATTCAAATTATTGTAAGATTTTATCTTTCAGTCTACATATCCGATTTCATAAAACTGCGATAATCAGGACAGAACAGGAAAACAAACTTCAAACTTCTAAAACCTATCCTGATAGGCGTAATTCCGCGTCTGACTTTTAGATCATTTGCACTCGGCATGATATTTTAAAACTGGTAAGCTAAGCAAATCCTGCAAATGAATTTATAGCTAAACGGAATGTAATAAGTTAAATTCTTTTCTAATGGCGGTTGTGTTGTACACCTGGAATTAATAAACAAAATTAAGCATGATTCGGAAATGCATATATGATATATTAAATGATTCAAATAAATAATAACATTATATTTTTGGAAAACTTGTTTATGGAAAACAACGAAACTTGTTTTATACTTTTATTCCTCCTTCAAAACAATGGTTTATTTTCTTTTACTAAAGAATTTCAATAGGGAATAGTTAAAATTTGGTTGGAATAGTTTAGATGCGATGACAATAATATGGTTTGAGCAAGTAAGATCCTGGGGTCCTGGTAATAGGTGGTGGTGGTTGGTTGCTGGTGGTGAAATTGACTAAATGACCGGAATTCTCTTTCAATAACAGAATATTGGATTTGAAAAGTTCATTTATATTCTTTACCGGTTTTTTGAAACTAATGATATTTTTTCAATGATTGCATTATTTCTACTTTTCGTCTCAACGATGAAAAGTAACCATAGTTAGGCTCGGGCAACTAAAAAATCCCTTGGACACTTCTCCTGTGTTTTATTTGTTTCTGACTGTAAAGCTATTAGATAGATCATTGTCCCCGTCGACGCTCTCTCTCTCCATGTTTACGTCGTATATATGTAATGAAACAAATAATGGCCAAAACAATGTATCGCATCCCTTTCCAGACCCTTCAGTCAATCTTGGTAGCATGATTGTGCTCGTCTCTTCGTGTCCAGCAATTGTATAAAAAGGTTATGGAACGGAGATCTTGACCATGTAATGAAAATGACAACAACTGGTTCACCCGTTGTCAGTATAATTTTACCGGGCGAAATGCTTTGATGGGTGCCTTCGGCATGGCATTTCAGTGAGATAGCACTATAAAGTCGGCATCAGATCCGCGCTATCACCGGGAGGCAAGCACATACCCTGTCTCCTCCATACAAACACGCAAGCACGCATACACTGCACACACGGAGGCACGTCCTTAAATGACCTTAGCTGTTAATAGGACGTTAAACAAAATTAAACCAAACCAAACCATTGACCATGTACAATTTAATTACCCTCGGACTTAATTACGAAAAAGTGAACAAGATCCCTAGGCTAATTCGTGTAACATGATAAGGTATATTTCGTCTTGCCAAATGATAGGGAGAATTTCAACTGTTTTAATGATTTGATCAGGGAACTGAGTTTCCAGGGAGCAGGATCTATCCTAGATGTATATGTGTATTCAGCTCTTCATGAAAAGCAAATGTATAGACGGTTATAGGGTAGGAATAACATTCGTATAATTGTTAAGGCCAAGTCCACTGAAAAGGGGATGGTCCAATGGAGGGGAAAATCCTCGTAGTATGGATGTTTGTGCATCGCACAATTAAGGCTTGGATATTATTAGTTATATCGGCCTCAGGAAATACGAAACCCTTTAGGGTCATACCATCCCGTATACCCTGCCAAAAATCCGTGTAACGAATTTATTACCCCTTTGAGTCTTTTATATTATGCCATTTTGAAAACAGCGAAGCAGACGACGAATGCGAGTTGTCTCCCGTTGCCCGCCCAAGATACAAAGACTCGTGACCCGTATACCCCTTGTAAAATCACGTGATTCCACCGTATTACTGCTGAGAATCACGTGACATGACCGTATACCCCCTGAGATTTTCGTATACCCCCCGAGATTTACGTATGCGGTTTGGTACACTGTAGTTTTTAACCAATCAGATTCCTAGATTTTTCTCAAAGGGGTAATAAGTAGAGTTATAGGGTGGGGATCTCGACCGTTTCCAAGTTATGATCCAAAATTAATATTGGGCTCTGATTTTCTATTTTTTTAAACAAAATGAAGTAGACTGATTTACCTAAAGACGACAAAGATCAAATTTGGTTAATAATTTTTTAATAGTTCTATTCATTACCTTTTTTTGACTAGAACCGATTTCAAATCTCTTTTCGAAACAGTAAAAAAACGAAATCACATAATTGTAGCCACTTTTACAATTTTTCAAGTTAACATAAAATTTGTCTCTGACTTTTAGGTTCGTTTGACGTAATTTCCTTTAACATATTTTATCTTCTTTTATTGGTCTTGATGACCTCTTTGTGTTGATGGGCCGTTCAGAATCAATAATAACACTATTTCGATAGCGTTAATCTTATGCAGACTTTTGTCCCGAAGAAGAGGGCAGAAAAGCAAAATCTCGATTCTGCAGAGTTCCTATATAAGTCGCCTCATGTGATGCAATCAAATGGTCCAATATTACATGGGTCTTTTTTTATAAATATCTAAATGTAGTTTCCCTACATGTATCATTGTCAATGAGTAAATGATAATATCAGATGCAAGAAAAATAACATGACAATAGCATATTAATTGATAAAAATAATGTTCGTATTTCCTTTTTTCCCAGTGGGTCTCCCTAATCTGGAAGAGCTTCGCTGTCTCCATAACCCTAACTGTGAGGTATCCAAATACCAGCGCATTGTGGAGTACCAATTGGTAAGACAAAAATATTGTAATGATGTTTATATTTCACTGATGAATCATTATACTTATCTGTAATTACATTTAATTGGCCATCATTATCACGTGCAAAATAGTAACATGAATAAGCTACGCATAACAAACCTGACGTAACCAATGATATCACAACTGCAGGTCTTGATGCATTTCAATTCCTCTCCTTTGATTTTCAGGCCATATCGGGAACTCGTCTAGTGTAAAGACAAGGATACAGACAGGAGGAAATCAAACAGAACTTTGAAAAAGAGGAAAAACACATTTTATTGACTTTCAGATGGGTATAAAAACTCTTTCTTGATATGTCCATTGCAGAACCTTGCAATATAAATCTTTGTTTTACCTATTATTTACATAACCATGTGTAACATCTCAATTGCACATACAGCTCATTTTTGTTTTAAAACGTTCGTGTTAAGTTTAAAATAACACTATCAACAACTCAAAAAATGTCTGGGGGATAAAATTAAGAATGTGTTGTAGAATGAAAGAAGATCAGTGAAAAATAATCAAGCACTGAATCTGAAGTTTTTTAATTTTTTTAATGTGTTTTCGGTAGACAGAATGATATATATAGGAATACTACCTATACATGTACGTAACCAGGAGGGGGTCCCAGTACCACTGCCAAAACTGTTATCATGGATTTAAAACTATTTTCCACGTCATTTTTATTTATTTATTTTTTATTCATTTTCAACACATGATATAACACATACGGCACATGATTGTTGCTAGATCTAGAGCTCCTAAAGGTTAGGAGTCGTTGATTAATAAATAAATAAATCGTGACATTAGGTTTACTGACAAAAATCAAAAGCACACAAAAGACAAAGGACACGACATGTGGGACAAAGCAAGGACGAGGGAAACCTAGGTCAGAAAGATGTTAAATTTAGTATCATTTAATTTTTAAATTTGCAACCAGTGATGCATTTGTGTGTTAATCTGTATTTTATTTTAAATGTTAGTTTTAGATAGTAGAATTTTGTGAGCTTTTAATTCGAATTTGATATACTTTTACATATTTATTCATTTGCTTGCCAAAGATAATATATGGTTTATTAAATCTAAGACCAAGATTTTTAGCAATAATAGTAATTCTTATATTTTCAATCAAATTAGATACATTTTCACAGTCCCATAATATATGTGTTATTGTTTCTGGATGAGTTTTACAAAAAGTGCACATATTATTATATTATTTACCAATTTGAAATAAAAAATTGTTTGTGGTTATAATTCTATGATTTATTCTGAATTGTAACCATTGTAACTTGGAAGTGGTACAGGTATTTAAAGGATATTTGTATATATTTTTTCATGTATCTTTATCAATATTGAAATTTTGATTCCATTTCTTTTGGGCTGTGGGTTTAACTTCTTTTTTGATTAATATGGTATATATTCCATGGGCTCCTTTTTTCAACTTAGGATTAACTTGAGATTAATGAGTATACTAGGTAGTATAGTATTTTTTTCTGAATCGAAAGCTTGGCGGTTTTTCATTATGAACTTGACCTATAACATTTTTCAGACTCTGATAACTTAAAAAATTAACACGAATGTTAAATTTTTCACAAAATTCTTAAAAGCTGTATATAAGCTTTTTTTATATATATTTCTTCCAATTTCTCAATTCCAATATTTGATAATTTCTGATTATCTAATAATAATTCTACAACAAGACCCTAATTTCCTAGTTGACTGTATATCCGTCTGATCCAAGTTGCTTTGAGAGCAGTTATGAAAGATTTTAGATGTATCATTTTAAGCCCCCCTTCTTCATAGTTTTTTTTAATAATTATATCCCTTTTTACCTGATCAGGTTTACCATTCCATAGAAAATTGTACAATATATTGTTAATTTGTTTAATATATAAGTCAACAGGATTGGGAAGCGATATAAACAAATGATTAAACTAAGATATTAGTAGAGTTTTGATAACAACTATTTTACCTATTGGTGTAAGTATTCTTTTTTCCCAGACCGATATTTTAGATTTCAGTTTTGCAAACTATTTGTCAAAAGTCAGTTTGATAATTCTGTGATGGTCTTCATCATATTTTTTGCCTAATAGAGTGAAGCGTGTACTTCCCCATTTTAAGTCAAAATTTGTAGTAAAAGTGTTTTCACTGTATTTTTTGCTGCCAATTAATACTACCTAGGTCTTGGACAAGTTCATTTTTAGTCCAGAAATACTAGTAAAGTAGTTAAGAGCTTTTAGTGTTTCATCTAAAGATTTTTTTAACCATCTGGAATAACAGACGTGTCATCAGCAAATTGTGATAAGAGGATTTCCTTTTCCCTGATAAGTATTCCTTTGATATTTTTATATATTTTTTAAATTATTGATAGAATTTCAGCACATAAAATGAAAACATATGAAGATACCGGATCCCCCTGACGACAGTCTCGTCCTTTATTAAAAAAAGCTTGATAAATTCCCCCCTATGTTCACTGCTGAATGTGTATTATTCTGAAAAAGTTTTATCCATTTGATAATGTTCGGGCCAAAATTTAAATACTTCAAAGTTTTACTGATGAAATTCCTTGATACAGAGTCGAACGCTTTTTCAAAATCAATTAGAAGTAATAGTCCAGGTATATTATTATCTTCTGTATACAGCATAACATCATAAATCAAGCGTGTTTTCACCTATGTACCTACGAGGAATAAAGCCAGTTTGGATAGTACTGATTAATTTACTTACAACATTTTTGAATCTCTCAGCTACTGCACCAGATGTTAATTTATAGATTTTATTTTAGAAGTGTTTTAGGTCTCCAATTATTCAATTTATTACGAGGTTTATTACCTTAAGAAATGCAAGTTATAATTCCCTGTTTTTGTGTTACTGAAAGTTATGATATACTACATATAACTGTAATTTAATGATCTTAAAACAAATGGTCCTGATTGCTTCCAAAATATTTTTAAAAATTCAACTGTAAAACCATCGGAACCGGGGCTTTTATTTTTTTCATTTTTGAAAGTGTGTTTGTTAATTAATTTATAGTAAGTGGGCCTTCTATATTTAATGATTAATGGGCAGATAGTTTGGGTACAGTGTATGATTCTAGAAGTAATTCAAGATTAACATTTTTAAGTGAATTGTGTTCTTTGTATAAGGTTCTGTAGTCATTTTCTGTTTCTTTTGAAATTTCATTTTTTTCCACGTCATGACTTTATATTTGATAAATCATTTCTAAGTGAAAAAGTATGAAAAAAGCTAAGGCAAAAGAAAAAGAATGCTTTTGGATCTCTAATCGATATACTGTCGCTCTTGCCAACTTAGTTACCTTGCTAACGCTAACTGCATATGCAAAAAAAACTGTAGTCGTATTCTCTAGTATTTTGAAAGCATTGGGACAGGGATTTTGAAACGTTTGTGGTTTAACTAACTGTACTTTTCACACGAAGTGCCTATGCTTTTGTCATTTCTTAATAAAATTATTTTAACAAGATTATTTCGTTGTTCTTTTTGATATTTTATAAGAACAAATTACTAGGCTTGGTATTCAAGTTCTTATTCAAGATAGCAATAACTTCTTCTTAAAATTTGGCTCCGAATTCAATATATATATATATGTTTTAGTTTTTTTGGTAGTTCACTATTGTTATTTAAATTTATACACTTATGTATGTTTCAACAGACAATCACAATATCACTATCAAAAACACATGAATAATTCAATCAGAAGGCCTCATAATTGATTCAAGAGTCACATTTTTACCAACTGAAAACATATAATTGTAAAAACAATATATTGGTAAAGCTACATTAAATTGCATTATATTCAATGCATGGACCCGTACAACACGTCTTCACTTCTATCATTTTTATGCATAATAAATGAACCATATACATTTATTACCTGTGATATTGATTCAGATTTTGCAATCTAATCTCTAATCAATTACGGAGAAAAGACCATATAAGTCATTACTTGTTGATGCTTGATAAGAGGCTGTGTTAATTTTTCTAATTTTTTTCGGTGCTAAAATGTCAAAACACCGAGAATTATACTATCTTCATATCAGATTCGGAACATAAATTCAACATATCAGTAACCATAAATATACCAAAACAACAGGAAAGACACAATGAAATCATATTTCATCTATTGAAATTTATTTCTGTATAAAAGGGGAAAAGCTGATTTTTTCTGCATATAACATAACGCCGGTCCATTTGATTACTGTTACCAGTCAAGGGGAGATAACATGTTTTTTTAGAGTAAACAAAGTAATTTGATCAAACATGTTTCATTCAGATTTGTTTAGCTATTATATTAAATATGATGCAAAAGATGTAAATCCACAAAACTTAAGTTTTAACGGCACAGTAACTAATGCTTGTTATTTTAAAAGTAAATTGTATTTCTGACTGGACATAGTAATGAACTATCAGAATAATATTAATACTTAAGTTTGATTTCGAGAGAGAGGTACCAGGATTTATGATGCTGTCATTAAGTCGTTTTCAATAGCATTGCCAGATGTCTAATTAATAAATCTAATTTAATAAATCATAACACACCAAAGTTACTACAACAATCAACAAGCAAAAAAGTTGAGAAATCGCTTTAACTAAATACAACAAATTTGTATAAAATGGTTAGAAGTCTTACTATTCAAACGACATTTGTTCAGGTTTTAAAATGAAATAAACAGGCTATTACCAAGACAGCAGATTTAGAGGGGTTATCTATACATACTTTCAGCAGAAGATAGAATGCTTGACTGATATTCACATTATCTTATCAGATCTGATCCACGAAAATGAAAGAATGCAGAAGCGATATATTGCTATACTTGTATTAAAAATGCATTTCACATAAACCTTATGCAGATCTTATTATAGCAGTTGTATGTTTAATTAAGCATTAATAGAAACATTAACAAATAGCTAAAATTGAAATCGATAGCGTTGTTGAAAATAAAGATGATGTTAAATATTATATGTGCAGTAGATTTAATCAATGTAAAAGTCATGGGGAAATAACGTTCTTATCATTTGAGTGGTTATTATGATGTTTTAAATAATTTCATCATATTTTAACTCACAACAAAAATATTATCATTTCTTTTCACTACACGTAAAATTTAGCAGCTATTTTACAATCTATTTCAACAGTAGTCAAGGCAGTTTTGAGTTTCAACTATGTTAGCCCTTAGCATCACCGATGAGTTTTAGAAGGACAAAACAGCTGTAAGATGCAGTATAATTCATTTTTGGCATACTGGCACTAATTTCAAATTTTAAAGGTGCAGTTACCTATGTGTGTTGCGTTTATCGTTTTGGTGCATGTCGCCTATATCAATTGAAACTCGCTTTCATCAAACGATGATTACTTAAACTAGAAAATGTCCGTAAGACATGAATGCTCCCTTCACGACGTGAAATTGTTTTCAGTGTTTCATGTTCTATAAATAGTTACAATCAATTTGATCTTGATACCCTGAAATTTGTTCACTCACAAGGTACTGTTATTTCAAGCTGATAAGCTGATTTTAATATTCATACGGTTTTTTTCCTTCTATTCTTTCCATAACAAATTGAGACAGTGTCATGTATGGAAGAGACAATGATGATTTCTAATGTATCTGGATATAAAACAACTGATATTGTGTACAAACTTTCATCAAAATATGTTAAGAAATGAAGTAGCTAGAGTGATGACACTGAATCGATTGAAGTCTCAAGTGACCTATTGCGATCGCCTTTTGTCCGGCGTCGTCCGTCGTCCGTCGTGCGTCCGTAAACAATTTACATTTTCGACTTCTTCTCCAAAACCCTTGAAAGGTCAACAAATTTAGTGGCCGATTTGGTCCCCAGCCCCCAGGGGCCTGAGCGGCCGGGCCAAAAGGGGTCAAATTGACTAAAATTTCAAAAATATTCTTCTCAGGCCCAAGATATGGTAGAATCAAATACTCTTCATAGATGGACGGGTCTTAAGGTGCTTTACCAAATTTGAGAATTTCCTGACCCTGGGGTCTCATGTTTCCCCCTGGGGAGGGGGTAAACTTTACTATAGTTAATATAGGGAAATCACATTTTGGACCAACATTTGTTTAATTTCCATTGGAAGTAATTCAATTTGGGTTAGCATTATCAGTATTAGGTAGCAGTTTGATAGTATGCACATATGAGCCCTGACTGCCCCCCCCCCCCCCCCCCCCCCCCCGGGGGCTGATGGGTTGGGCCAAAAAAGATTGAATTGACTGAAATTTTTAAACTCTTCTTCTCAAGACCAAGATATGGTAGAATCAAACACTCATCATAGATGGAATGGTCTTAAGGTGCTTTACCACATTTGTGAATTTCATGGCCCTGGGGTATCACGCTTCCCCCCTTGGAGGGGGTAAACTTAACTATAGTTTATTTAGGGAAATCACATTTTGGACCAACATTTGTTTAATTTCCATTGGAAGTAATTCAATTTGGGTTAGCATTATCAGTATTAGGTAGCAGTTTGATAGTATGCACATATGAGCCCTGACTGACCCCCCGTGGCTGATGGGTTGGGCCAAAAAAGATTGAATTGACTGAAATTTCAAAACTCTTCTTCTCAAGACCAAGATATGGTAGAATCAAACACTCTTCATAGATGGAATGGTCTTAAGGTGCTTTACCACAATTGTGAATTTCATGACCCTGGGGTATCACGTTTCCCCCTGGGAGGGGGGAAACTTAACTATAGTTTATTTAGGGAAATCACATTTTGGACCAACATTTGTTTAATTTCCATTGGAAGGAATTCAATTTGGGTTAGCATTATCAGTATTGGATAGCAGTTTGATGGTATGCACATATGAGCCCTGACTGACCCCCAGGGGCTGATGGATGGGGCCAAAAAGGGTTGAATTGACTGAAATTTCGATTCTCTTCTTCTCAAGACCAGGATATGGTAGAATCAAACACTCTTCATAGATGGCATGGTCTGAAGGTGCTTTACCAAATTTGTGAATTTCATGACCCTGTGGTGTCACGTTTACCCCTGGGGAAGGAGGGGGGGGGGGCAAAATTTATTATGGTTTATAATGGCAAATGATACTTTAAATATTACATGTTAATAACTTGATTGGAATTATAACCCTGAGTTGACAGTTTGATACTTTGAAAATTTTGAGCCAGCCCTACCCCCAAGGGCTGTAGGGTAGGTCCCAAAGGAGTCAGTGGGCAAAAATTTCTTCATTTTCCTTTTTTAGAATCAGAGGTGCTAGTTTAAAATACTTTTTAGTTTTAAATCTGTATGATAGATATTGAATAAGGTGGTTTTATCGTTTTTTGTCACTTTGAATAATATTTCTGTTCGTGTTAAAAACAAAATCAACTCTAGATCTCTGTATGAATATATCAGGTGACCGTTAATGCCCATGGGGCTCTTGTTTATATATAGCAACCGTGACTTGTCCTTGAGTTTGGAACCCTGGCACACAACGATGTCCGAGGTATACTCATACTTGACCTTTGTATAAAGTTTGACGAAAATCTGTGAAAGAATGAAGTTGCTGCTTAATGTTTACATTGAATCGGAACGAGACGGGGAGGGACGCGACGGGACGAACATGGGCAACACTGTATTTTATGGCGGGGACATAAGCAAAAATTTGTGATTGACTTACGATCAGTTTTGTATTTGTTAAGATGGCAGAGACAGCCTCAAATAACAAAGTAAATATCAAGTAGATAATCGTTTTTTCCTGTCAATATCTTTTAACAAAAAAAAAAAATGCAAGATTTTTTTATCACATCTGCAAGGGCAAACATGTAATCGAAACGACAACAGTTATGAAAGCTGTCAAACGATGTATCATTGGGTTATCACTGGGCTATTTGAATATGTATCAGCGGGTTATTTGAATTTTTATCAGTGGGTCATTTGAATAAGTATCATATGGTAACTTGAATATGTATAAGTGAGTTATCACCAGGTTATCGCATATGACATAGCATTTAATGAAGGGAAGATTTGTTATCTTCCACACTGAATAATGCCAAAAAATAGAAATAAACAATATCTACTATTTTTACATTGAAACTTTATTGGTCATTGGTTAATGACATGTTAGTGGTACCGGGGCAGATCCCGAGTATATGTTGATCATTTGTCACTAGTCACGGCGGCAACCAATATTACCGCTTAACGATGCTATTGCACAATTTGCTTTGCACAAAGGTTTTCGTATCGGCCCAAACCTGTCGCAGGCTTTATAACAGTTTGTCAGACGGTCCCTACAAGTTTGATGCATGCAAAGTCGTCCGCCTGTACTATTTCCGGAAGTGATGTCATCAGCATCATAGAAACAGCAAGGACTAATACGATAAATTTCATCATTTTCTGAAATATAAAGAACATATTTACCGAATCTATAATATTCTAAATCAATCGAAACATGTTCCTGTGCCTAAAACTGGAATTTTTTTTATCTGAAAATAGGTAATGAGTTTTTTACCCCCTGTTTCAAAGAAAATGTAACTGTTTTTGCAACAATGTTTTGAAATACCATATTCAATTTCATTTATTATTACGTTTTTAGAAATTAAGCGTGCTCCTTTGAGTGGAAATTTAAAATGTTATCAAAATCACAACATGTACACTTATAGGCGTCAAACCTCGAGATGATATTTATTTAGGTGAAATCCAATTTTGTTTCTTTCATGTGTCGAAAAAAAGCGTGAAATGTGTAAACAGCTAAAGATAATTACTTTTTTTGAAGATCGACGGATTTTTTTTAAAAAGGTGGAAAATGGGTAGGGTATGAAACAAGTTCCAGTCTAAAACGTTTTTATTGAATGTGTTTCAGCGAGAGGTAAAACGCTATTTTATGAATGAATTTATGCTGCAAAAGAACAACATAGTATGATGACTTCAATTTCCGATCTTTAACTTTCCTATACTTAATATTAATATTTCTGCTTCTCCTTCGGTTTCAGAATGTTGCAATTGATTCTATATACATGTACAAGGGGTTTACTTGTAATATTTCCGAGATAGATATAAAAAAATCTTCATCAAACCGTTTCTCTCGAAAGCGAAAACAATCGAAATCTAACACGGCAAATATGATATTCGGACCAATTCCTGAATACTGAATCAACTACGAAATGTAAATTACTACCATCAAGAAAGGGGCAGTTCGTGATCAGTAAATCGAAATTATCTCGCTTATCTTACAGCTTTGTAGAAAGTCGTCCCTGTTGTGCATGTTAATATATAATGCTGGTAATTTAGAAGAAATCTGTAGCATACGTTTGCAAGATTACAAGTTCAGATGTGTTTATACGATCGACCTTTCTTGTTATTTGAAGACAGCACATCATCAGAATAGTGTTCCCTCAAAGTCATCTTCATTCTCATTTACATAACAGTTTCAGCGGCGACGACGAAGACTACATTGATGATAACAATGATGATTATTTGAAACATCCTCACACGACAACGTTAACTGATAACAAACCAAAAGATTTACTTACCTTGGAGATTGGCTGATGTCAATTTGCTCTAACAATGTAGGTTCGGTAGAAGCAGTCAGCGAAGTGATTTTTACTTTAGAAACGTTTTCTTTATAAAGACTTACAAGGTGGGAACAGCTGGTGACAAGTCCATATATTGCAAGCAACATGTTTTCTTAACGTTGATAATTTTGTGTGATGTATAATATAAATTTCAATAATTCATAATTATCACGCGGAAGATATATCAACTTTATTGCTGATCCGGTACTGGAATCAAATACACAAAATCTAATCAAACTAAAAAGAATCGTTAAAAGAACCTCGAGAACAGCCGGTACACCATTTCCGCACTTGTTTCATTTGGAAAGATTTGTTTTTCCCCCAAATATCTCACAACAGCTATACATTATTAAACTCTTTTGTAATAAATGTGCGTGTATATGAGCTTGTCGTATGAAACATTTGATCCGATATTCTGCGCTGTATTGGTTTTATTCTGTGTCAACACACAAGAACAAATATATCACAGCCGTCAACACGCAATAACAAAATATGCACTAGCCTCAACACACGAGGACCAAATGTATACTAGTCAACATACACGGACAAAATAAACTACAACATTATTGAACACGGACAAGATATACTACATAATTCAGGCACAAGGACAAAATATACATAAAAGGTAATGTGCAGACAAAATATACCACATAGTAAACCAATACAGACAAATAAACACCAGCAACAACATACAAAGACCAAACAGATAAGCATTACAGCGTCAGCATACAATGACAAAATAAAACAAAGTATCAACACACGGGCAAGATATTCACCAGCTTCGCCATATGAGGACCAAAAAAACTTTATCAAACATTGACAACGTCTACCACATCGTTATTGTACAAAGACAAAAAAGACAAAAAATACCAATGCGTCAACACAAGAAGTGATATCAGAACATAAATATACAAAGAAAAATATCCCACAATGTCAACACAGATTGACAAAATACAACACAGCATCGACAAACGAGGCACAATTTAATACAGCTCACATATACGTCAGCACACATAGACGAATCAAAGTCACGTACTGTACACACACAATTAATTAGATATTAAAGCATTCATCGGTGCAGGCAAAAGCTTTATTTGAATCAATCATGATAGTATATTGACATGATATTCAAAGTTACCGGTTTTTAGACTGACACCTCAACTCACAGTGTTTAATTGTTCAAAAATATTGGGATAGACTTATTCTTAACCTATCCAATGAGACATATAACCTTTCTGGTATAAATAAGGATTAGTGCGGGCCTGCATAACCTAACTGCTTTCCAATGCTGTTTGCAAACACAAATCATATCTGTTCCCTTGATACGGGCACAAAAGCAAATCCCAAATTATGCAGGGGGTTCCCACATCAGTCGTCTATTACGATACATGCAATGGGTAACAGTTGGCTCATTCTTTTCTCGGTACCCTTCTTGCAGGTATGGTTTTACAGAGTGTCTACGCATTGTTTCGACCTTCTATGACCTTACAAAATTCAGAACTGACGATAGTATTTTTTCTTACTTGATCAGTTTGCGTTCACGTTATATGCTGGACCATATCTTCTAAAACTACAATGGTTCCCGCTACGAAGATACGGTACCATGTTATGTATATTTGAGTACAAGAATTGGTGTTAATTTAAAATAAATACAGATGTATCTAAGATAATACCATCATGACTTATTAATTACATCATTTGTATTTTGTACCCTGCATTTTTTATAATCAGACAGTACGATAATCAAAATACTTGATAAGCTCTAGTCATTTATATACGCATGAAAAAGTATTTGTGAACAACCTAAATTTACATAATAAAAATTGTCAAGTTATTGACATAACCCGATTTGCGAAACAAAATTCAGAACTTTTTAAATTCATTATTGGCAGATTTATTTATATGCATAAATGAGGATTGATCTTCCTTGACGGCGTTTACGTTAGAATGAACACAGTTGGCACGGATACATATTTCGCTGCGCGCTAGCCATCAAAACAAAGGTCAATCCTTATATTTACACCATAACATTTGTTTAAATGCTTTACGAAAAGAAACAAGACGTACGGAAGCGAGTTACTACGATGGTAACTACCGTAGCCGTGGTGGCTAGGATCATATAGTTCCAGTAGATCACCAGTAAATCTGTGTAGCCCTTCGATCATTTTCCTTTCATTTCTAACGGTCGTTATTGTCGCGCATTGACACACTGCTCTGGTAGTGCCGCGGTCGAATGTTCCAGACCGAAGCCGCCATTGCTTACATATTTACATACTTACATACTTACCGCCTAAAAAAGAATGTACATCCTTGGAATAAGAAATTTGTCAGCATCGCTTTGTCGAATAATAAGAGGTAATGAATCCCGAATATGTGCCATGTTTCCAGATGTTGAAGGAACCAAGATATCGCTGTCATCGTTTTGTTATCTCGCTGAAGCGTGAACGGCGCCATATTTGAATAAAGAATCAATCCGCCGAGCCTTTTGTCACTCTGAATACGCTAATGTTTAGGCAGTCAGAGTTAACTAAGCTGAAGAAGGAAAACATGTTAATACATTGCCTGTTAATCAAACCAACTAGCAACAAAATAGAAATGAACACAACAACGACTCACATAATCATAAATGAAGTCAACCAAATGGTTTAAATAGACATGTGTAAATAGCAATATTTCAATGCATTTGTTGCAATATATTTCTCATGTAAAATGCGTCATCATTTTACTAACATATAGTTTCAGAATGGAGGTGAGGAGGTTTGATGATTCACAATATTAAAAACATGTATGCCAGAATATAGAAAAGTAAAAGTAGATGTTATACTATTACAACCAAACATACCCGAACAGTTAGATATACATGACAAATTAATTGTAATATACAAATATTCTGAAAATAAAGAAAAACCTTACCTTTTCCTTCTGAAGTGATAACCATTCATGAGAGAAACTTGAACACTTACCTTAATATTTTCTTATTTCGTTGTGTGCGAACCCATTTACAACAGTATTATATATAGAGTAATGAAATGATACATTGTACACATATCATTACTTAAAGTGGGGGTAAATGGGATGATACAGTAATTGCAGCTGTACAAGGGTAAGAGTGTCATGAACACGAAGTTGCAATCCTTCTTGGTAGACAGTTATTTGATTTGAGAGAAATAAAGTTCTTCTAGGTAACAAAATATTCTCTTATATTTTCCCAGAGAAGGCTCAAATCAACAATATATACAACAACGTTACCAATTAAATTGTATAGATGCAAGGATTAAAGTTCCAACTATATTCATGCGTTAATACGTATGGCATCAAAAGTAATACATGTAAATGGGGAACATTTTGTACTTTTCATTTAGTAAAGAGCATTTATAAAAGAAAAACATCTGAACATGTTTATTAAATATATCATGAAACGAAATTAGAATTAAACCCTATGTTTGTCAGTATCAAAAGTATCTACTTTTATATAATTACTGGTTTCACTTTGGGTTTGACATACTATTTTGCTTACTCGAAACAATGAATATTATCAAAGTTTTTTCCTTCTGAAAAAGACTAGACAAATTTAATAAAATTTAATAATTGTATCATATCTAAAACCTTAAATCATGGTTTGTGACTCATAATCACGATGGTTTGTGCAATGCCAAAGCTAATCATCAAACGATTTTAATTGGCGAAGGAGTTGCTTTTATTTAAACACATGTACTTCGAAGAATTTATTTATACAAATAAGAACAATTCTTTATCCCTATGTTCTTGTATACAATGTACCTACCGATCGAGATTTCGTCACTAGCCGGTTCTATAATGGCGTCCCCGTCGACGCGGTAGATGAACTTGCCAGCTATGCCTGTGTTTGATCTGTTTACAAGATTGATGACGTCATTATAGTCAGAACTGTTCACAGTGTAGCTGTTTACACCGTCGCCAGCATTAAACCCAACCTTAAATGGAGGAAAAAAAAAATCATCGAAACAACCAGCAAGACATAGTAATTACATGAAATTGTTTCGTATACTGTTGCCATTGACAATAATTATAAAGACGTGTGTTGTTTTAACATATTTCTTTTGCCTGTGACAAAAAAAACACCTTCGAAACCAATGATCACCCGTTTTCTCTAACCATCTTCATTTTCCCTGTTTGAAATATCCTTTGGTGTTCAAACGACGGGATTCCCCAATCATAACAATAGTATTTCGTCACATCATAAATGTGTTGACCCCGTACATTATCATCGCGTATTGTAAATGTATGACTATGGTTTGTCCTGGTTTGTCAAGGTAATGGTACGGTCCACCAACGTAGTGCTACATCGTCCCTAGTTGTGCCAAGGTGTCACTTCGGTACCACTACGGTTTGACTATGTATATAGAGGTTACACAACGAGTGGTTGTTGAATATGGTATTTATTTCACTCGAGTTAGTTAATTTTCAAAAGTTACAAAAGACACGAGCTTTAGCGAGTGTCTTTCTGTAACTTTTGAAAATTAACTAACTACTCAACAACCACGAGTCGTGTGATCTGTTTCTACCACAATCTCATGATCAGTCGGAAATAGGTGTTTGTTGACAAGGCTGGCGTAGTGATATGACCCATGTAAAAAGTCACTCATTAATAATCAAAAATGACTCTTTTTTTTTTACAAATTTAATTATTGTCAAAATTAATGTTTCGGCAACACCTTCATGAAAAAATAATATAGATGAACGACTTTAAATATTGAGAGTAGCCGTATTGCATTAATTTATATAAATTAACCACGAACTATATGCGCGTAAGCATATCGTACGAAGTCTGCCTCCCGCCAAGTGATGAAACCGTTGTAGACGAACTTATCGCTGTCAATATCCAAAACCATAGGCCTGCGTTTCTTCGTGACGGTTCTATGGTTGACGTTTATAGTGAAAGTTCAGCCATAGTCAGACCGTCTAAATAGCGATAACGGGACGTTGGGAGAACGAAATATTTCCCGACACTGTGACAGATCGATCTTGTTTTGGTTTCACGACCTGGACATGCGACGGTGTGACGTGGAAACGATATCGAGCGTCTGTAGCAATTTTGCCTGAAACTAGCGAGCAAATCTTTAAGTATCATCTTTTAATATTCCATTAATAACCCCCTTTTCCGCATAACCTCACAAAGTAACCAACATTTGTCGGATGTTGACAGCCGACGACGTAAACAAAACAGCAGGTGGCAAAAAACACGTAGAAAAAGTCTTCACGGTCAAAGTTCATCTTCTCGACCAATCAAAACTCTTGAAGGTCATATACCACGTGTGGTATATAACTCATATTTAACTAACAGTCTGCGTGTTTATTCAATGATCTGAGAGTGGAATAACACAGCGTATTGTGGTAGAAATCTTATTTTTACCTCTGACTAAACAAGAAGCACGTCTCAAACCACTTTAAGACTTAATCATGCCTCCTCGACCACCGCTGCCTAGAAGAAGGCCAGGCCAAGTCTTCCTTTCTCTGATGGAAGTGATTAATCACCACAGCTTTCAAAATGTGCAACCTCTGAACAGTTTGAGTCGGACGAAGACACACAGAAGTCAGCTGAAGTCGGTTTTTGTGGTTGTTGATGACGTTCATGATGTAACTCCTTCTAAGACTGAAGTACCAAATGAGTTTGAGCAGATTTTGACCTCTATTTATAGAACCCGAAACTGTGACCAACCTTATTCCTTCCATCACTGCCGTACAGCAAACGTAGCACCACCATACTTTTAAACTACCAAGTCGTGTTGTAACCATGCTACTCAAAAATCCAGGGGCAACCGTGAATTTCGTAGTCACCTTAATGGAATGGTTGTAGAAAGAAAAGGCACATAATGTGTTAGACAACGCGGTGCACCGTTTTTGAGTCGGCGTGGTCGTAATTACACTGTACTACTGTCATGAGCTCACCTACTGTTGGTGTGGGTCACCGTGACATAGACAAATAAAAGTCACTCCGAATGGCCATGGAAGCTTGCACGGCGGTTCTATTATGGTGACAGAACTACTGCTGAATCCAAAGGTTTTAAACAGTTAAAAACTACCTTAGAGAAACGCGGACCACTCAGGATCAACACGGACTACCGGGGCTTCAATACGGACTCGCTACGGATACCCAGGGTTACCCCTTGTTTGAACACCCAGGCAGGTTATGGCTCGAGAAAAGAATAAACCTGCTGTTTACTCACGGCTTGTATCGTAAGAGGCGACTAATATGGTTAGGAAGGCAATGGTTTCTTCCCCCAGGCCGGGACATACAAAAGTCTTTAAAAAGGGTAGTTATTATTCCCTGCCTTACATTCAGCATTTAGGAAAACAACAACAATTGGTTTACTCTTTGTCAGTATCATGTGACTGGGCGGAATGCTTTGCTGGGTGCCTTCGGCATGGTATATCAGGGATATAGCATTATAAAGTTGAGTCAAAAATTAAAGAGGAATTATCTTGTGGTTTGGCTACAATGGGACAGGAACCCTTAAGGTGTAACTTATATACATAATTGATACAATACTATAGGTATGTCGTGCTATTATTGTCTTATCATTGTGCTTACAACAGCTTTTGTGACGTAATCAGCATATCCAGCCCATTCTATTTTCTGGTAATGAAACATGGCAAAAGATGTCGCTCCATCAGTTACAAGAACGATCTGGAATGTGTTCCTCTACAAAATAGAACATATATATTAATGCAATTAATTAATGAATTGGGATTTGCTTTGGTGTCCTCTACTTGGCGACACAAAAGCGACCAAAATAAATCTGCTGCGCCTATTGCAATATTTGGGATCTTTACCTTTCTTTCTACTTCTAACAACCTTTTATTTCCTAGTGCCTTGCTTGGCACACCTCATTTTTAGCTTTAATGTTGAGCGTTCTCCAAGGTGAGGAAGGCAATGGGTTCTGTCCCCAGGCCGTAACATACCGAAGTCCTTAAAAATGGTAGTTGTTATTCCCTGCTCAACATTCAGTATTAAGGGGAATGGCAATAACTGGTTCACCCTTTGTCAGTATAATGTGACCGGGCGAAATGCTGTGCTTGGTGCCTTCGGCATGGCATTTCAGTGAGATAGCTCTATAAAGTCGGCATCAGATCCGTGCTATCATAAGGAGGCAAGCACACCAACATACTCTTGCATACATACACGCCAGCACGCATACACTACCCACATGGAGGCACGTCCGTAAATTACCCTAGCTGTTAATAGAACGTTAGAAAACGTTTGGTCCTCTTTACGTAAAAAAATGATTATGTGTGACGTAAGAATGCGCAGGTGAGGAAGACAATTGGTTCTGTCCCCTGGCGGACACATACCAACAAACTCAAAATCGTACATGAGTAGTTTTTATTCCCTGCTTATCGTTTAGCAATTACGATAATGGCAACAACTGGTTCACCCATTGTCAGTATAATGTGACCGGGTGGAATGCTGTGCTTTGTGCCTTCGGCATGGCATTTCAGTGCGATAGCACTATAAAGTCGGCATCAGATCTGTACTACAATAAAGAGGTAGGTACACAAACATACCCTGTCTCCAGCACATGTTCACACATACACACATACGCAAAACACATGGAGGCACGTCTTTAAATTTTAGACATTAGCTGTTAATAGGACGTTAAACAGAATAAAAACAAACCAATAGTGAGCAGACAACCTCCTCTCTGCGGTCTGCTCTACTTTGTTTTTAATGAACCAATGTAAGGATGATTTGCAAAAATGTTTATCTAATTAAAAACGAAATGATACACACCAGATATCATAACTCGACATAGTCTTAAATCTCTGACACATTTCATATCTCTTGCGGTTTAAAAATATTAATAAATAGTCTTGAATTACATATTCACATGTACGAAACATGAATTTGGAAAAAGATGGAGATTTAGGAAATTCGTCCGACGCATCGTCTATCACTAATATTTGATCTCATGTCGATCACACAAAATGAAATTCAGCGGAAACGCCCAGCGGGTGAGTTAGGGTCTTAAAGTTCATTTCATCAAATTACAAATACATTATGGTAATTCCCACCAAAAGTTAACAAAATATATCCAAAAGTGTCATTTTTCTATATACATTACAGTTAGCTCCAATGGGCGGAATATCTGCCTCTGGAGAAGATTGTAAATTGTTTTGCAAATTTGACGCCCATTAGTCCATTGAATGGAGTAAGGATCTCAAATTAATAACACAACACTATAATCACATTACAGTTCTAATCAATTTAAAAACGTATTTTCCACCGGAATTAAGCAAAATATGCCCAGTAGTGTGAATTCCCTATGTAACATATACACCCTATTCAAGGGGGAATATGTGGTAAGGGGTACACAAATATCACAATTTTGATAAAGCACATAAGCACTTTTCAATAAATGAATATAATTGGATTCAAGCTTATCCTGGACTGAAAAATGAAGATTGTCCATATTGTTTTGCGAATTTGACTCCTTTTTGCCACGCTCTTCAGGCCTGGGGATTAGTCAGGGAACTTAATTTTCATTCTTTCAAATTGCAACCTCATGATTATAATTCCAGCCAAGTTTGAAATATACCCTATTAAAAAAACAAAATATATCCAAAAGTGATAAACCCCTGTATTAACTAAAGTAAACGTAACCCCCTGCCCAGAGGGGAAAGGTGACCCGGGGATAATGAAATGCACATCTCTGATAAAGAAGAATATCTGATTCCATCAGGTTTGCCTTTGACTATGGAATTTTAAGCTTCCTACAAAACTGCGTTGATTTTGGTTCAGTGGTTTTTGAGAAGAAGTCAAGTGTTAAAAGTTTACGGACGGCGGAGGACGAAGACGATTGGCTATAGCTCACATGCGCAATCCAAAAAAGGCTGCTTGAGGGACGAATTGTTTATGAAATATTAGATCTGTCACGTAGATATCAACCTTCTACTCGAGAGTCTCTGGTAAGACGGACAACCAACGATCCCCCTTAGGGGTTTCCGTTTCAAAGAAATTGTTTGACATCGCGCCAACAATGCAATTCATTCAGGTAGTGACAACATAGTCATATATATACGACAGAACAAGTAAAAGAAAAAGAAAACATTTCTCGTGCTACCGGGCGAGATTGGTGTCGAAGGGGTCAGCCACCATACGGGGAAGATTCTCAAGTTGCACATCACGAGACCTACGACATAGAAATCTTCACTTTGCATCAACTATTAATCTTTGCCTCACACGGATAACAAACCATTCTAATATCCAGAAACGTCACTGACCACTCGGGCTATAACACCTGATAGCAAGTACGGTAATTGCAATGTGTTTACATTCGGTTAAAATCTACCATCTTTGCTTTACCTTTGTCAGATCATCTCTTGTTGCATTCCAGCATGGAACATCTACCCAGGTTGCTATAAAAATCTTGGTTGGTTGAAAAGAGCTTTCATGTGGAAAAAATGTCGATACGTCTGCCTGAGCGCGATTGAGATGTTCAGAGTAGGAACTGAGATTGTACCAAACCTGACCAGTTTGCCGAGTGTCAACATCCATCCAAAACGGTGCTATCAAAGGCATAGAACGTAGAGGAAAGGGTTTCGGCAAGTACCAGGATACTGGTACGATAAAAGACAGATGTCCATTGTTGTTAACCTGAAACANGGGGGGGGTGGTGTCATACTGGAACCAGCTTGTCTCTCCGTCTCTGTCAGTAGGAAAAGTCTGTCCGGACTACATCTTCTAAGGTAATGGACCAATTACTACCACCAGAAGTTGTGCATCCAGGTATTATTTTTCCATTCTGACCCCTTTGAAAGGAGTGGCGTTATGGTCCTTTGTTGAAAAAAACTTTGTTTGCCTCCTAAAACACTTGGCCGATTTCAATGAAAGTTTACAGATATGGTATTTACCCCCTGATGTGGTTCATAAGGGTAGTATGTTTTCATTTAGAGTCATTTCAAGGAGTTAAAGTCATTTGTTAATTCTTTGTCCTGACAAGTCTTTCTTAACTACGAGGACGATTTCAGCAAAACAGGTTCATCTTGGCTAACACGATTTGGCATAGACGTATGTTTTGGCATGGGAAGGGAGTGCAGGAAGTATGTTGGTAACCTATATACATAAATAAGTGTACAGCTCAGTTAATAGAGAAATCATTACTGGTGGGAGACTATGGATTGCTTTGCAATGCTTTCTCTTCGTCAGCCTTTTGCTTACAGTTCTAGTTCTCGGCTATATCATTTAAAGAAACACAATTTGCCGGTGGTTAAACGATATATTTCGTTTTAAATTTTTATACACGATTTATGTAAAATGTAATGCACATCTATTTTCAGAAGAGTAATCAATGAATGTCACTAACAAGAAAAGGGCAAAAACAGAACAATACAGACCCGTACACGTTCGCTGTTCCACTTTCAGCGTACCGTTTGCGTAGCATTTCCGTACCGTTTGCGTAGCATTTGCGTATCACTTGCGTAGCTTTTCCGTAGTACTTCCGTACCATTACCGTAGCATTTCCGTAACACTTGCGTAGCGTTTCCGTAGCACTTCCGTATCGTTTCCGTAGCATTTGCGTCTACATCTTTCCATTTAAAAAGCATTTCTGAAACGTTCGGTCGAAAATTTAACGGAATATATATTTGTCGAAACGAATTTAAAAAAAACAAACATTATCAACCGCATTACGTGAAAATTATTCCAACTATCATATTAGTCTGAAGAAAAAACCCACAAAAATGACGGTTTACACATATATGAACGTAGCAGCCCTCCTCCCATGGGCCTACTGTGTGTTTCCCACACCCGCAGCTAGGCCTTAGGGGTAATTTAAATAACAGGCATACAGCTGGCCATGTAGTAATGACCTGTCCCTTGTTGAAGGTATAAACTACTTTAGTGGCCGTTATAAAGGTTGTTAGGGCAACATGGTCACCCGCTGACAGATACTTTTCTTTCAATATATCTATATACCTGAGAATATAGGCAGTGATAATGCATGGACCATTCACCTGTGATCACATTGGATTCTGATGTGCTGTACATGATCAAGGTCACATTCTGTGATTTCAAGGCAATTAAGTCCATGACAATTAATCCAGTTCATTGTCTATCCATCACGTACAGCTGTATACAGGTAAATCAGTTCAAGCTAAAAACCTACAGGCAAGATACTTTGGCTGTCCCTCGATCAGGACCCGAGGCACAATTTCATTTCACAACAGTGACTTAACCAAGGTAAACTAATATTTTACTTGGAATTCCTAATTTATTAAAAAAAGTCCCTTATTAGAATATTTAACTTCTCAAGTAGATGATTTGTTTTTAAACTAATCTATTTTTTAAACAATCTATCACGAGTTCTGTTATCAGCGACCAAGGTTGAATACTAACCCTAATACGTAACAAACTGTTCATATCAGATTATTGAAAATGATGATGTGATATTCATTAAAAAATCATTATGAAGATAGCTTAATTGTCATCATGTGACTGAGTTCCTGAGAAAATAGAGTGTGCTTCCTTGTTGTCTATAGCAGAGACGTATATATTACAATACGTCTCTGTCTATAGTAAGTTTGTTAACGATGTGTGGTAATTATAAAGGTGTCAAAAATCAGTCAAGCGGTTCCGGGCTAGTGTACCTATGGTTCAATGAAAAAGATAATTGACCTTTTACAGCTGACCAATTAGGACTACTTAGCGCCTTTAGCAAGTTACGCAATGGACAGTATATATCATAGGCTGGGATTAACCTGGCCTAGGGGATATTTGGGAAAATTGTATAAACGTCAGCAAGATTTATTAATTAATTAAAGAAAGGTTTATTGATTTGTTTAGAGAAGAATGTGCAGAAAAAAATAGAATATACTCAAAAGCAAATTTTTACAGATATATTTACGATCATTGATCCACAAAACTACCTGCGTAAACCCATACAAAAAGAATATCTGAAAGAAATAAAAAAAAAATCTCCTCATAACTGAAAATTAGAAAAGGGGCGATATCAAATCATTGAATCGTCGAGTGTATAATGTTTGTAATTTAGATGATGTTGAAGATCATGTCATTCTGATTTGCGAGCAATTGTTTTAAAAACTATTATATTAAAAAGCCAAGCATGTTTAAATTGAAAAGATTATTGACTGTGAAAAAAACAAAAGAAATAACGAACGGAAATATATAAAATTTGCATATTCGAGAAGAACCTAATTATTATGAATAGATGTAGTTGCACTTGTAAATGTGTTGTGAGTGTGTATAATGTTGTGTAATGTTATTTTGTATTTTGCACAGTTAATATCAGAAATGTTGTTACTTTGTAACTGGTGAGTCCAACGACTCAAAGTAATAAAGAACTTGAACTTGAACCAGGCGGTGTGGCTACGTACATGTATGACAAAGTATGAATTATTGTAGCACTTGCACCAACATGTATTGAGCACAGACAAACAAAATGTTATGTAGTTTTGCCACTCATCTATTGTGGCGTTGTCTATAAAAAGTCTGACAACGGTTAGAGATGTATATTTTAAAGCAAACATTTTCATTTGATTTGGTGTGCGGTACCATTCCCCATCACCAGTTTCACGAAAAATTACTTAATTATAGAGACTTCTTACCTTGAAATTTCTGGAAATAGTCATCATCTTCCCTCAACGCCATAACGTTTTCGTGTGGAACTAGAGACAAGAAATGGTGAGCATCCTCACATAGATATACATGTATACCCCCCCCCCCCTCCCCAAGGGATTTTTTTTTATAAATGAATGATAAATGTATCTNATTATAAATGAGTGATAAATGTATCTATTAAATAACCCCCTCCCCCCACCCACACCCTTTTACTTTGCTCTACTGCACCATGACTAATTGCCCCTGGACCCTGATCAGAAAAAGCTATCGCCTTAAGCCTACACCCTCCTTGATCCACGCCTGGTTAGGTACAAATGTACATGTACAAACGGAAAAATACATATTGTAGATATATTGAAGTTTGACTGTGGTCTCAGTCCCTATGACATCAGACCCCTATACCCTCCGCAGTACACACCCCTTAGGGTGTGCCAGACTGTCATTGTTTCTCCAGTACCAGGATTCAGACAGGTAAGATTTACCTGTAGAAAAGTCAGTATAGATACCTACATTTTTATGATCGATAAAGAAAACATATATTCTTATTAATATTAATACTAAAAAACCCGTAACAAGTTTACTTACTTTCAATATTAATTAGTCTTTTATTCGGTAAGCAGGTGGAAATACTTCTGACCGTAACTTATTATTATCTATGTGTCGCGTTGCTCTGTTAGCGTCCGTCAGGTCTTTGTGATGGATATATTACATGTACCAATGTTAGATCGACTTTTATCTTTATAAATCACGAGACATTTCTGTTTGTTTCACACTCATCCATTATGTAAACGAAATGGCAAAATTTAAAACATTCGTATGTGCCTCCTCGTAGCCTACAGTTTATTGACGACTCTTCCTATCCATTGTGGGTATATTCGTTTCGTTTTAGATATTTTATATGCTTCCGCTTTTTATGTAAACCCGTTCTTGTCACCACAAACGAATCACCGTTTGTAAGCGTCATCCGTAGCACTTCCGTACCGTTTGCGCACTACTTCCGTACCGTTTGCGTAGCACTTGCGAACCATTTCCGTACCATT
>NW_018405932.1:114156-115546 GCF_002113885.1 Mizuhopecten yessoensis
TATCCTAACACTATTATTAAGTTAACGGTGAGCCATTACAAAACTTCAACCCAAACTTTAACCTGAAGAGTTTGGCCAGGATAGTTAAGTCCAAAACATGTCAAAAATTCCCCCCAAAAAATAAAATTATTTTCCATTTTCAATCCACAGCATTAATGCTAGACCCCTAAAGAACCTCTATGCTAAGAATCAGCATCCTAACATCATTATTAAACGAATAGTAAGCCATTACAAAACTTTAACCTAAACCTTAACCTGCAGATTTTGGGGACGGACGGACAGACGGACGCAGACAAACCTATAGTCCCCCCGTTTTCACCGGTAGGGGACTAATAATAGATAAACTTGTATAATACCTAAAGCATCAATCTGCTGAGAGTATGGTATGTTTTTCTTGTTTGTATTGTTAAGATGGAATATCTGAATTTCAGTATATAATTCTACAATAAATTGTATTTGACAAATCGTAAACTAATTTAAGTCGTACATAAGTAATAAGAAGTCTAAAATTGAAAATAACAAAAACATAATTCATAATGTATGTTTAAGTATTTACTTAGGCAACGCGTAATAAATACATAAAGCCCAGAGAGGTCCACAAGGTAGGATTGGGTATAGACGGAAAACTGTAATTTTGTCTAGACATTGGGTTGTAATGTAGATAAAGAGCTAAAAAGTATGAGATGAATCATAAGTACAGGTGAATCCAAAAAACAAATATGTGCTAAAACCAGAAAACCAGCGTTATGGCGAAGTTTGCCTTGAAAGTAGACTCGAGAGGTAATAACTTCTCGGACAAGTATCCTTATTTTAGACATATATCCTTATTTTTGACATGTATCCTTACTTTAGACAAGTATCCTTACTTTAGACAAGTATACTTTTTTAGACAATTATCCTTAATTTAGAAAAGTATCCCTACTTTAGACATGTATCCTTACTTTAGACAAGTGTCCGTAATCAAATAAAGTACTCAAAGAGGGGCTATGATTGACACTTAAATTCGGAGGAAAGTTGAGAGTTTATCTAAAAGTGCATTATCAAATGAAACGTTTGTAAATATTGCCGCAGATATAAAAGATATTTTGTGCGAATCATGTATTGTATCCTCTCTCTCAGAAGATAACGTTATTACCAAATAGTGTCCAGAATCTTTGCTGCTTTATCTTGTTGTGCCCGGTACATGTTTCATTTATTAGTATTAATAATATCTTTTCCATTCTTTTAATTCTCTTTTTCTTTCTTTCTCTTAATTCCACCCCAACACTTTTTTCTGTCCTTGATCAGAGAAGGCATGCTTTGTCTGTTTTGTCGTATAATTAGAACATTTACCTAAATGAAAACGACAACGAAAAGACTATAACATTAACATCACTACATTCTTGAAAAT
>NW_018405933.1:0-239 GCF_002113885.1 Mizuhopecten yessoensis
TTGTACGTCACTGACCAGAACCTCTACAATATGTATTGTACGTCATTGGCCAGATCCTCTACAATAAGTATTGTACGACACTGGCCAGAACCACTAAAATAAGTATTGTAAGACACTGACCAGAACCTCTAAAATAAGTATTGTAAGACACTGACCAGAACCTCTAAAATAAGTATTGTACGACACCGGCCAGGACCACTAAAATAAGTATTGTACGACACTGGCCAGAACCACTAAAA
>NW_018405933.1:5086-5721 GCF_002113885.1 Mizuhopecten yessoensis
GGTATTGTATGTCACTGGCCAGAGCCTCTAAAATAAGTATTGTACGTCACTGGCCAGAGCCTCTAAAATAAGTATTGTAAGACACTGACCAGAACCTCCACAATAAGTATTGTACGACACTGGCCAGAACCTCTACAATAAGTATTGTACGTCACTGACCAGAACCTCAAAAATAAGTATCGTAAGACACTGACCAGAACCTCTAAAATAAGTATTGTACGACACTAGCCAGAACCACTAAAATAAGTATTGTAACACACTGACCAGAACCTCTAAAATAAGTATTGTACGACACTAGCCAAAACCACTAAAATAAGTATTGTAACACACTGACCAGAACCTCTAAAATAAGTATTGTACGACACTGGCCAGAACCACTAAAATAAGTATTGTACGACACTAGCCAGAACCACTAAAATAAGTATTGTAACACACTGACCAGAACCTCTAAAATAAGTATTGTACGACACTGACCAGAACCTCTACAATAAGTATTGTACGTCACTGACCAGAACCTCTAAAATAAGTATCGTAAGACACTGACCAGAACCTCTAAAATAAGTATTGTACGACACTGACNGGTATTGTACGACACTGACCAGAACCTCTAAAATTAGTATTGTACGTCACTGGCC
>NW_018405934.1:0-239 GCF_002113885.1 Mizuhopecten yessoensis
ATTTGTATATCTGTAGGTGCCCGGTATGGTTGGGCCAGACCTGATCTTTGGAGTAGAGGCATACTCAGACAGTACAGAGATAACTCTTGTTAGGTCACCTGAGCTTTGCTCAAGTGACCTATTCCAATCACCTTCCGTCCGTCGTCGTCCGTCGTCCGTCGTGTGTCGTGCGTAAACTTTTTACATTATCAACTACTTCTCAAGAACCAGTGGATGGAATTTGTTCAAACTTGGTCAGA
>NW_018405934.1:3768-22703 GCF_002113885.1 Mizuhopecten yessoensis
CGGACAGTACAGAGATAACTCTTGCTATGGACACTCTACAGTCAACAGTGAGTACAGTGATATGACATACTCAGAGAAATGTTAAGGAAAGGTTTGCCCTCTTCATTGTATTACGGAAAAGCCCTCACTTTTATTGCCAGAAATAAAGACCTTTACACAACATGATTTCTCTGAACAAACTTTCATTTTCTTTCTTATTCTGGCTGATATGTAACTATTGCAAAAATAATGTTGGTTATAATTTCATGTAAAATGATGCAATCTGTTGAAAATAGATGTATCCTTCCTTTTTATTCTTCTGATACATTATTCCATGTCAGAAATACAGGTGACTTATTTGAATTTTAACAGTTTGGATGTTGTGGTATCACATCCTTCAGAGATTACGAGACCAACCCAGATTTTGCGTGTACCTCAGGACCAAGCCCAGAGGCGTGTGGTGTTCCAGCCTCCTGTTGTACACCCCAAGGGGTGAGTGACTTCTGCTCTCTGTAACCTAGGACCTGTAGTTATGTGTGTAGCTTGTATTCATTGTTGACAGAAAGAGAAAAATGTGGCATTGATTAAGATGGTGATAATTCTTTCAATCAAAAGTCATCAACGTACCTATTTTTTTTACAATTAAACTAGATTGATAAAAACAATTGTTATTTTGAACCGTTAATGAACACAATTGTTATTTTGAACTGTTAATGAACATGTTTTGGTTTATAACATATGTCTGTTGATATTGTAGCTTAATGATTTTGGGGAGAGTATGTGTGGCCATGGTGTTCGTCTCAACAATACGGTAAGTACTCAACATAAACACTTTATACTTCAGAAAGCATATTCTAAAAACTGGAACCTGGAGAGATTTAAATTGTGTACAATAGAATAGTTGTATAATTTTCATATTCTGTTTTGCTGTCTTAACTCCAATCTAAACATTTGATATCTTAATTCACATCAATAACATATTAAACCTGAAAACAAAGCCTACTTTTCATGCTACTTGATTAAATTCAGTTTAAACATTTCACTAAGCTACCCAGTCGTCCACCATAATGACAGTGTGTTGTGTTTGTAGACGCCGACTGGCCGGGTGTATGTTGATGGGTGCATCAACTCTTTCACCTTCCTACTTAGCAGCAGACTTGATCTGGTCGGAGCCTTTGCCCTGGGATGTGCAATTCCACAGGTAATTAAGATCAATGTCAAGACCAAACACTTAACACTTAGGGAATCGTTACAGTTATTGTCACTGTGACTCTGTGTAACACTTAGGGAATCGTTACAGTTAGTGTCACTGTGACTCTGTGTAACACTTAGGGAATCGTTACAGTTATTGTCACTGTGACTCTGTGTAACACTTAGGGAATCGTTACAGTTAGTGTCACTGTGACTCTGTGTAACACTTAGGGAATCGTTACAGTTAGTGTCACTGTGACTCTGTGTAACACTTAGGGAATCGTTACAGTTAGTGTCACTGTGACTCTGTGTAACACTTAGGGAATCGTTACAGTTAGTGTCACTGTGACTCTGTGTAACACTTAGGGAATCGTTACAGTTAGTGTCACTGTGACTCTGTGTAACACTTAGGGAATCGTTACAGTTAGTGTCACTGTGACTCTGTGTAACACTTAGGGAATCGTTACAGTTAGTGTCACTGTGACTCTGTGTAACACTTAGGGAATCGTTACAGTTAGTGTCACTGTGACTCTGTGTAACACTTAGGGAATCGTTACAGTTAGTGTCACTGTGACTCTGTGTAACACTTAGGGAATCGTTACAGTTAGTGTCACTGTGACTCTGTGTAACACTTAGGGAATCGTTACAGTTAGTGTCACTGTGACTCTGTGTAACACTTAGGGAATCGTTACAGTTAGTGTCACTGTGACTCTGTGTAACACTTAGGGAATCGTTACAGTTAGTGTCACTGTGACTCTGTGTAACACTTAGGGAATCGTTACAGTTAGTGTCACTGTGACTCTGTGTAACACTTAGGGAATCGTTACAGTTAGTGTCACTGTGACTCTGTGTAACACTTAGGGAATCGTTACAGTTAGTGTCACTGTGACTCTGTGTAACACTTAGGGAATCGTTACAGTTAGTGTCACTGTGACTCTGTGTAACACTTAGGGAATCGTTACAGTTAGTGTCACTGTGACTCTGTGTAACACTTAGGGAATCGTTACAGTTAGTGTCACTGTGACTCTGTGTAACACTTAGGGAATCGTTACAGTTAGTGTCACTGTGACTCTGTGTAACACTTAGGGAATCGTTACAGTTAGTGTCACTGTGACTCTGTGTAACACTTAGGGAATCGTTACAGTTAGTGTCACTGTGACTCTGTGTAACACTTAGGGAATCGTTACAGTTAGTGTCACTGTGACTCTGTGTAACACTTAGGGAATCGTTACAGTTAGTGTCACTGTGACTCTGTGTAACACTTAGGGAATCGTTACAGTTAGTGTCACTGTGACTCTGTGTAACACTTAGGGAATCGTTACAGTTAGTGTCACTGTGACTCTGTGTAACACTTAGGGAATCGTTACAGTTAGTGTCACTGTGACTCTGTGTAACACTTAGGGAATCGTTACAGTTAGTGTCACTGTGACTCTGTGTAACACTTAGGGAATCGTTACAGTTAGTGTCACTGTGACTCTGTGTAACACTTAGGGAATCGTTACAGTTAGTGTCACTGTGACTCTGTGTAACACTTAGGGAATCGTTACAGTTAGTGTCACTGTGACTCTGTGTAACACTTAGGGAATCGTTACAGTTAGTGTCACTGTGACTCTGTGTAACACTTAGGGAATCGTTACAGTTAGTGTCACTGTGACTCTGTGTAACACTTAGGGAATCGTTACAGTTAGTGTCACTGTGACTCTGTGTAACACTTAGGGAATCGTTACAGTTAGTGTCACTGTGACTCTGTGTAACACTTAGGGAATCGTTACAGTTAGTGTCACTGTGACTCTGTGTAACACTTAGGGAATCGTTACAGTTAGTGTCACTGTGACTCTGTGTAACACTTAGGGAATCGTTACAGTTAGTGTCACTGTGACTCTGTGTAACACTTAGGGAATCGTTACAGTTAGTGTCACTGTGACTCTGTGTAACACTTAGGGAATCGTTACAGTTAGTGTCACTGTGACTCTGTGTAACACTTAGGGAATCGTTACAGTTAGTGTCACTGTGACTCTGTGTAACACTTAGGGAATCGTTACAGTTAGTGTCACTGTGACTCTGTGTAACACTTAGGGAATCGTTACAGTTAGTGTCACTGTGACTCTGTGTGTAACA
Organism: Mizuhopecten yessoensis; assembly: GCF_002113885.1. NCBI lineage: Eukaryota > Metazoa > Mollusca > Bivalvia > Pectinida > Pectinidae > Mizuhopecten > Mizuhopecten yessoensis. Next base: position 7,057 of record NW_018405934.1, read on the forward strand.
CTTAGGGAATCGTTACAGTTAGTGTCACTGTGACTCTGTGCTTCACAATGTACACCATGTCACAGCCCACCGACACATCATCCCTACCAGACGTAACTTACATGATGTTTGATAATTGCATAGAACTCAGCATACAAGTATGACTGCCTAGACATAACCAAGAATCATCTATATCTGTCTGTACATCTAAAACATATATAACCAAGAATCATCTATATCTGTCTTTACATCTAAAACATAAATAACCAAGAATCGTCTATATCTGCCTTTACGTCTAAAACATACATAACCAAGAATCTTCTATATCTGTCTTTACATCTTAAACATTCATAACCAAGAATCGTCTATTTCTGTCTTTACATCTAAAACATAAATAACCAAGAATCATCTATATCTGTCTTTACATCTAAAACATACATAACCAAGAATCGTCTATATCTGTCTTCACATATCAAACATACATAACCAAGAATCGTCTATATCTGTCTTCACATATCAAACATACATAACCAAGACTCATCTATATCTGTCTTTACAGCTAAAACATAAATAACCAAGAATCGTCTATATCTGCCTTTCCGTCTAAAACATACATAACCAAGAATCGTCTATATCTGCCTTTACATATCAAACATACATAACCAAGACTCATCTATATCTGTCTTTACAGCTAAAACATAAATAACCAAGAATCGTCTATATCTGCCTTTCCGTCTAAAACATACATAACCAAGAATCTTCTATATCTGTCTTTACATCTTAAACATTCATAACCAAGAATCGTCTATTTCTGTCTTTACATATCAAACATACAGAACCAAGAATCATCTATATCTGTCTTTACCTCTAAAACATACATAACCAGGAATCGTCTATATCTGTCTTTACATATCAAACATACATAACCAAGAATCGTCTATTTCTGTCTTTACATCTCAAACATCCATAACAAAGAATCATCTATATCTGTCTTTACATCTAAAACATACATAACCAAGAATCATCTATATCTGTCTTTACATATCAAACATACATAACCAAGAATCATCTATATCTGTCTTTACATCTCAAACATCCATAACCAAGAATCTTCTATATCTGTCTTTACATCTAAAACATACATAACCAAGAATCATCTATATCTGTCTTTACATCTAAAACATACATAACCAAGAATCGTCTATATCTGCCTTTACGTCTAAAACATAAAAAAATGTTAGTGAATCTCTTTTTCTATTACAGGTGGTTGGATTTTTGCTGACATACTACTTTATACGACGAGTGGAAATTAATCGCTGTTGGTACACTGCTACCAACAGCGACCTCTACCAGGCTTTGTAGTCAACAGGTGTCACTCTAAAATGGCTGCCAAGCGTACGTCGGCTGAATCCGTTAATTGCCATAGATTTGTCAAAATGTTAATATCCTCAATATATCAGTGTTTGTTTAACACCTTCCAGAGTTGTTAAACTCACTGCTTAGATTTATTACTATATTTATATTCAAAGAGTAGCCGCAGTGGCCCGACATGGTGGTCACTAGGTAGATGTTTGTAACACAAAGGAACTTTCATGTCTGATGAAGTAATAGGTTGTGTATCACATGGTTATGCAAATAAAATCAATTCAACCATTCTTTTTAAATGAAACAAAATATCTAACTATGATTTTTAATCTCAACTGTCATATCAACCTGAAAGAAATGTTTAAAGATAATATATAAATGTAAACAGTGTGTAACGTTGACCATTTTTTCACCAATATTCCTATTATTTCCTATAAAAGTTTTATGTGCAGATTACATTGACATGTTGAATGCTTCATTTTGTTTGTGTAGCATGACTAGGGTTAATGTAAGAACAAAGCTTCAAAGACGAATTACTGAGATTACATCTTCTTCCTGACTTGTACAATAGAATGTTATTTAATATAAATAAGGAGGGAGGTTTCTTTTTACTCTCTTTTTACTGTAGAATCTCTTACAGATATTACAGAGGAGGAAGAGTTTATCCTCATTCTTACTTAACTTGTTCAGTAGAATCTCTTACAGACATTACAGAGGAGGAAGAGTTTATCCTCATTCTTACTTTACTTGTTCAATAGAATCTCTTACAGACATTACAGAGGAGGAAGAGTTTAACCTCATTCTTCTTTTACATTGTATCTTGGTATACAAAGTCTTACTGATGTACATTGTAACTTTGTATACAAAGTTTTACTGATGTACATTGTAACTTAGTTATACAGTCTTACTGATGTACATTGTTACTTAGTTATACAGTCTTACAGATGTACATTGTAACTTAGTTATACAGTCTTACAGATGTACAGTGTAACTTAGTTATACAGTCTTACTGATGTACAGTGTAACTTAGTTATACAGTCTTACTGATGTACATTGTAACTTAGTTACACAGTCTTACTGATGTATATTGTAACTTAGTTATAGTCTTACTGATGTACATTGTTACTTAGTTATACAGTCTTACTGATGTACATTGTTACTTAGTTATACAGTCTTACAGATGTACATTGTAACTTAGTTATACAGTCTTACAGATGTACAGTGTCACTTAGTTATACAGTCTTACTGATGTACAGTGTAACTTAGTTATACAGTCTTACTGATGTATATTGTAACTTAGTTATAGTCTTACTGATGTACATTGTAACTTAGTTACACAGTCTTACTGGTGTACATTATAACTTAGTTATACAGTCTTACTGATGTATATTGTAACTTAGTTATACTACATGATTGTATTGTTTAGGATCTCGTATGACTACCACAGTAACTGTATTGTTAAGGATCTCGTATGACTACTAATTGTAACTTAGTTATACTACATGATTGTATTGTTTAGGATCTCCTATGAGTTTTACAGTAACTGTATTGTTAAGGATCTCGTATGACTACTACAGTAACTGTATTCTTTAGGATCTCGTATGACTTCTACAGTAACCATATTGTTTAGGATCTTGTATGACTTCTACAGTAACTGTACCGTATAGCCACTCGTATGACTACCACAGTAACTGTATTGTTATACAGTCTTACTGGTGTACATTGTTACTTAGGTATAGTCTTACTGGTGTACATTATAACTGAGTTATAGTCTTACTGATGTGCATTGTAAATTAGTTATACTACATGATTGTATTGTTTAGGATCTCCTATGACTACTGCATGACTGTATTGTTCAGGATCTCGTATGACTTCTACAGTAACTGTATTGTTTAGGATCTCCTATGAGTTTTACAGTAACTGTATTGTTATACAGTCTTACTGATGTACATTGTAAATTAGTTATACTACATGATTGTATTGTTTAGGATCTCCTATGAGTTTTACAGTAACTGTATTGTATATTGTAACTTAGTTACACAGTCTTACTGATGTACCTTGTAACTTAGTTATACTACATGATTGTATTGTTTAGGATCTCCTATGAGTTTTACAGTAACTGTATTGTTAAGGATCTCGTATGACTACCACAGTAACTGTATTGTTAAGGATCTCGTATGACTACCACAGTAACTGTATTGTTTACGATCTCGTATGACTACTGCATGATTGTATTGTTTAAGATATCATATGACTTCTACAGTAACTGTATTGTTAAGGATCTCGTATGACTACTGCATGATTGTATTGTTTAGGATCTCCTATGACTACTGCATGACTGTATTGTTCAGGATCTCGTATGACTTCTACAGTAACTGTTTTGTTTAGGATCTCGTATGACTACTGCATGACTGTATTGTTCAGGATCTCGTATGACTTCTACAGTAACTGTACCGTATAGCCACTCGTATGACTACCACAGTAACTGTATCTTACTGATGTACAGTGTAACTTAGTTATAGTATTACTGATGTACATTGTAACTTAGTTATACAGTCTTACTGATGTACAGCGTTGGTTAGTTTACAGTCTTACTGATGTGCATTGTAACTTAGTTATACTACATGACTGTATTGTTTAAGATATCATATGACTTCTACAGTAACCGTATTGTTTAGGATCTTGTATGACTTCTACAGTAACTGTATTGTTTAGGATCTTGTATGACTTCTACAGTAACTGTTTTGTTTAGGATCTCGTATGACTACTACAGTAACTGTATTGTTTAGGATCTCGTATGAGTTCTACAATAACTATTGTTTAAGATATCATATGACTACCACAGTAACTGTATTGTTTAGGATCTCGTATGACTTCTACAGTAACTGTATTGTTTAGGATCACGTATGTGTTTTACAGTAACTGTATTGTTTAGGATCTCGTATGAGTTCTACAATAACTCTTGTTTAAGATATCATATGACTACCACAGTAACTGTATTGTTTAGGATCTCGTATGACTACTACAGTAACTGTATTGTTTAGGATCTCGTATGACTTCTACAGTAACTGTATTGTTTAGGATCTCGTATGAGTTTTACAGTAACTGTATTATTTAGGATCTCGTATGACTACCACAGTAACTGTATTGTTTAGGATCTCGTATGACTTCTACAGTAACTGTATTGTTTAGAATCTCGTATGAGTTCTACAATAACTATTGTTTAAGATATCATATGACTTCCACAGTAACTGTATTGTTTAGGATCTCGTATGACTACCACAGTAACCGTATTGTTTAGGATCTCGTATGACTACTACATGACTGTATTGTTTAGGATCTCGTATTAGTTCTACAGTAACTGTATTGTTTAGAATCTCGTATGAGTTCTACAATAACTATTGTTTAAGATATCATATGATTACCACAGTAACTGTATTGTTTAGGATCTCGTATGACTTCTTCTGTATCTGTATTGTTTAGGATCTCCTATGAGTTTTATAGTATCTGTATTGTTTAGGATCTCGTATTAGTTCTCCAGTAACTGTATTGTTAAAAATCTCGTATGAGTTCTACGATAACTATTGTTTAAGATATCATATGACTACCACAGTAACTGTATTGTTTAGAATCTCGTATGCCTTCTACAGTTACTGTATTGTTAAGGATCTCGTATGACTACCACATGACTGTATTGTTTTGGATCTTGTTTGACTACTACAGTAACTATTGTTTAGAATCTCGTATGCCTTCTACAGTAACTGTATTGTTAAGGATCTCGTATGACTACCACAGTAACTGTATTGTTTAGGATCTCCTATGAGTTTTACATTAACTGTATTGTTTAGGATCTCGTATGACTACCACAGTAACTGTATTGTTTAGGATCTCCTATGAGTTTTACAGTAACTGTATTGTTTAGGATCTTGTATGAGTTCTACAGTAACTGTACTGTTTAGGATCTCCTATGAGTTTTACATTAACTGTATTGTTTAGGATCTCGTATGACTACCACATGACTGTATTGTTTAGGATCTCGTATGATTACCACATGACTGTATTGTTTTGGATCTTGTTTGACTACTACAGTAACTGTATTGTTTAGAATCTCGTTTGACTTCTACAGTAACTGTATTGTTAAAGATCTCGTATGACTACTACAGTAACTGTATTGTTAAGGATCTCGTATGACTACCACAGTAACTGTATTGTTTAGGATCTCGTATGACTCCCACAGTAAGTGTATTGTTTAGGATCTCGTATGACTTCTACAGTACCTGTATTGTTAAGGATCTCGTATGACTACTACAGCAACTGTATCGTTTAGGATCTTGTATGACTTCTACAGTAACTGTATTTTTTAGGATCTCGTATGACTACCACAGTATCTGTATTGTTTAGGATCTCGTATGACTCCCACAGTAAGTGTATTGTTTAGGATCTCGTATGACTTCTACAGTACCTGTATTGTTAAGGATCTCGTATGACTAATACAGTAACTGTATTGTTTAGGATCTTGTATGAGTTCTACAGTAACTGTATTGTTTAAGGATCTTTTATGAGTTCTCCAGTAACTGTATTGTTTAAGGATCTTGTATGACTTCTACAGTAATTGTATTGTTTAGGATCTCGTATGCCTACCTCAGCATCTGAATTGTTTAGGATCTCGTATGACTACTACAGTAACTGTATTGTTAAGGATCTCGTATGACTAATACAGTAACTGTATTGTTTAGGATCTTGTATGAGTTCTACAGTAACTGTATTGTTTAAGGATCTTTTATGAGTTCTCCAGTAACTGTATTGTTTAAGGATCTTGTATGACTTCTACAGTAATTGTATTGTTTAGGATCTCGTATGACTACCACAGTAACTGTATTGTTTTGGATCTTGTTTGACTACTACAGTAACTGTATTGTTTAGAATCTCGTATGACTTCTACAGTAACTGTATTGTTAAGGATCTTGTATGAGTTCTACAGTAACTGTATTGTTTTAGGATCTTTTATGAGTTCTCCAGTAACTGTATTGTTTAAGGATCTTGTATGACTTCTACAGTAACTGTATTATTTAGGATCTCGTATGAGTTCTCCAGTAACTGTATTGTTAAGGATCTCGTATGACTTCTACAGTAACTGTATTGTTTAGGATCTCGTATGACTACTACAGTAACTGTATTGTTTAGGATCTCGTATGACTACTGCATGACTGTATTGTTTAGGATCTCGTATGACTTCTACAATAACTATTGTTTAGGATCTCGTATGAGTTCTACAGTAACTGTATTGTTTAGGATCTTGTATGACTTCTACAGTAACTGTATTGTTTAGGATCACGTATGTGTTCTACAGTTACCGTATTATTTAGGATCTTGTATGACTACTACAATAACTGTATTGTTTAGGTTCTCGTATGACGTCTACAGTAACTGTATTGTTTAGGATCTCTTATGAGTTTTACAGTAACCGTATTGTTTAGGATCTCGTATGACTACCACAGTAACTGTATTGTTAAGGATCTCGTATGACTACTACAGTAACTGTATTGTTTAAGATATCGTATGACTACTACAGTAACTGTATTGTTTAGGATCTTGTATGAGTTCTACAGTAACTGCATTGTTTAGGATCTCGTATTACTACCACAGTTACTGTATTATTCTATCTAAACCAGATTAGTTGAGAAAACTTGTGGCCTTTCCATAATTTGGAAGCACTGTTGGTCAAGATTTCAAAGGTATGAACAAACCATACAAGTCCACTCGGATTTACCCCTGAAAAGTTTTGAGGAAGCAGACAGCTTGACAGTTTTGAGGAAGCAGACGGCTTGACAGTTTTGAGGAAGCAGACGGCTTAACAGTTTTGAGGGAGCAGACGGCTTGACAGTATCAAAGTTGTGTGACCGGATTGTTCCTAGCACATGAGAGAAATCCCCAATGCTTTTACACCCATATATTTTTATTATTTACGTATGTTTTTTAGAAGTTGGAAAGTGCTTTATGTAATGTTTTTGCTCAATTTGTATAGATGAATTTTGTACTATTTCGTTTTTTAGGTAGTTACACTCAATATACGGTTGTGGGATTAGGTATTATCTAGTGTGGGTCTGAGAGACATATTAACCTGTAAGGTTGTGGGATTAGGTATTATCTAGTGTGGGTCCGAGAGACATATTAACCTGTCAGGTTTTGTGAACAGTTTCTATACTTTACTATGTGATATCAATCAGCAGACTCCCTAGCTAAACCGTAAATGGTTTTCTTCCAATATTTTTCTACAATATTTTATTTTTATGGAACTGTAGGCTTTTTTCGTTTTGTTGCATTCCAGTTACAGATAATATTTGTATGATTTGTTTTCATTTCCTTAATTGTACGTATTTTATTCCATTTCCCCTATTGTGTTTATTTACTGATTTCCCCTGTTTGTATGTATTTATAGCCCTGTGTCCTCATGTTAAGAATGCCATTTCATATTGAGTAAATTATGAAAATTCAAGCCAGTATGTGTATATTGTATATGTATTAACAGATTCAAATGAATTGACTTTCTGTCCTCCATTTACCTGATTACCCGGGTAAGTGTCAGTTAGCAGCCTGAAGACTCCAGCATTTGTTATATAGCTGTATTTCCTAGGATAGAAAGTTCTCACGAGGACTTTTTTTTTATTGTAACCATCTCGTATTACATACGGTCAGTAAACATTTTTAAACAAAATCTTTCAATATAGATAAATATTGAAAACCATTCCACCCACATCTGTCTCCCCCCTATATTTGTTGCAGTAATATAGACAATTGTGTGCAATGGTCTCAATGTTTTATAGTGATTTTCTTTGCTTGGCAAGTTTTTTAGGTCACCTGAGCTTTAGCTCAAGTGACCTATTGCTATCTGTTTTCGTCCGTCGTTGTCCGTCGTCGTCCGTCGTCCGTCGTCTGTTAACATTTTACATTTCAAACTTAAAGTCAAGTTCTGCTGGGCCGATTGAACTGAAAGTTGGTAGGAATGATCGCCTCATGGTCCTGACAAAGTGTTGTTATTTTTCGGGTCAATCAGAAATACAATTTGGCTGCCATGGCCGCTATTTTGCTACTAAGTTCTAATAGGCCGATCTCACTTAAAATTGGTCTAGGAATGATCAGCTCATGGTCCTGACAAAGTTAAGTTAACATTATACTATTTTTTACTCAAATTGGTACATATTTCAACAACAAAAATAAATACTGTAGACTCAGGTGACCGTTAAGGCCCATGGGCCTCTTGTTTATTGTTGTTTTGCTATATGTTGGTGTGTCATTATTGACCAGACCCCAGTCGCTCAAAGCTTGAAGAGTTGTGTAGCGAGATTCAATGAGAAATAGATAAAAGCTGTAATGCTATATTTTAAGAAATTAAATAATTGAGAAGATTTGAAGAAAGGATTAGTTGAGTCAAGCTTTGACCGACTGGGGCCAGTGAGTGTATTTGATTTTTGGATACACACTACATACTGAGTATGTACATTTTTGTGAAAAATAAACTTTCATTACTTTGGACTTGGAGTTGATTTTTATATTTGAAAAAAGATGGAAGATGTAAGTGTTTTAAAATGATAGGGTTATTAGGAGTAAAACAAAAAGCAAGGACTGTCGGATCTGGTAGGGTTTTATAATTCCTACGTATATATTAAACAAATGTATTGTGGCACAATCTGTTTCCTGACTGGCGTGTTACAGGGGAATTATTCTCTGAACAGGTTCAGTAGTTTCCCACCACAGGACAGACTTTGATATAGAAAATGAGCAAACTACTCAAATGTTGTATAAAGTGGAGTACAAGAATCATTTCAGAAAGTGACACGCTGCGATATTGAGAAATATATGTACTAGCATACAGTATTCAGCAATTTTAGGTGACAGTATGTGAGATACGCCTTAGACAATGCAACAGATGATAAACAAATGGCTGTAACACTGTATTTTGTGTTGTATAAAACTTGATTTCAGTCCTGCCACTGCCACTAAAGGGTACTCCCATACAAAGTTTGGTAGGTGACCGAGCAGTAAGATAAGCCCTGTACAATCTGATGGACAGTGCAAACAAAGTTCCCCCATACTTTTAGAGGCGACGATAACCTGTTTTTAGTGTGTGACATTCTGTCATACTGAAGTGTATCGGGTTGAGTACAACTAGAGGTAATACAAGAGATCCCAGTGGGATCTTGGTGCCCACCATTGTACCATCTTCATTAGTTCTTTGTCAGTTCGATCTTTTCTTTCCTTTCCTCTAATCTGTTTGATCGAGTCATGTTAACAGTAAATGCACCTTGAGGTAACTTTTGATCTAAACTTAATACTAATGTGTATGAAAGCCAACCTTCAAAGTGAGTTTATTTCACATATTTACTAGTACAGTTCTTGATGTGAAAGAAATAAAATCGATCATTGCAATAAGAGAAAGATCTGTTTAGTTCTTCCTTTAGCCATTTTGTTTTTATGATCAGTCTCAAAATATAATATGCACAATGAGGGATCAAGGGGAACCTACATATCAAATTTGAGAAAGATCCCTCGAGTTATTCCTGAGAAATAAGTACTAACAAACTTTCAATGTCAAAAATCGAATATGGCTGCTGGTAGGCCATTTTGTTTAACTGATCAGTTTCAAAAGTAAACATGAACAATAAAGGAAAGTGGGGAACCTGCATTGGCTGGCCCAAAATACTTTTTTGGGGCGGGTAAAAAAATTGAAGCACGGGCCCAAATGACATATTGGTGGCCAAAATATTTCTGGGAAGAAATATTTCCACAGCAATTAACACAATGACATGACAATGTTTGTAATATGTAAAACAGAATAAAGCTTCATATTTTTAATTCTTCAACCCTAGTTAAAACCTGGCATGATACACTCCATTCAGGTCTTTATTATTTCCAAATGAAATACACAACACTCGCACCTCAAAGAGGACACCCTGACTATTTATATAGAAAATCTGAAAACAAATCATCACAGAAAATCATCACATTTTCTAAATCACGGACAGTTCGATTCAAATCAAAGTAATGACAACTGAAAAATGTACTGCCCTCAGGTAATGTGGAAGGGACTATAATTTCTTTAATTCATAAATTTGTTGAGCCAGTGACTACCTCACTTTTGACAACTTTTGGTCGCCCGAGCAAGACTTTAATCTCTATTGGCGACCGGCCATTTCAGGCACTGCTGCAAAACAAGTGAACAAGGGGAATTTGCATTTAAATTTTTAGAAAGATCCCTAAACTTTCACTATCAAAATCAAAGATGGCTGCCTGTCGGCCATGTTGTTTATCTGATCGGTCTCAAAAGTTGCCCTGCACAGCTAAGGACCAAGGGGAACCTACATATACAATTTGAGAAAGATCCCTCTAGTACTTCTGGAGAAATACTGATAACAAGAATTGTTTAAGGACTGACGACGGACCACGGACGCAGAGTGATTTGAATAGATGATGGTGGGCTTCAAATGGTAGTAATGCTCCGGATAATATTTTCAATGAGATGTTTTAAGTGGATAGATAGGTGATGTTGACTAGCTGTTAATTCCCGACACTCCCAATCCTACAGTGTACCTGTATGTTTAATGTTCCAGACCAATGTTCTTTTATAAATAATAATGGTCAGATTAACATCACAAACATCTACTCTGTGTATACGACACTCTGTATACGACACTCTGTGCAATCCAAACCTTTGTAGAGATTTTGTGATAAAGACGTTATAAGAGGCCCTATAGGCCTGTATCGATTACCTGTTGTGCTGTTATTCAATGATATTGGCAAACAAATCGCACATTTGTGAACTTCCTACCAGGTCAAGCTTAAATTTGTTTAAACAAAGTTGATAGAAAGCTAGCTACCATTCCAGGTTTTAACACATTTGCTACTTGTGACCTTAAATAAACTTGACTGCTCTTCATCCCAGCAAGCTATAGACAGACGACTACAAGTCACCAGACAGTCACTTCTTTACTGGTGCTTGTGGCGATAAAAGCATTTCTGATGAAAATATATAATGGTAGTAATATTCATTGCAAAAGAAAACATAAAAAGTAGTGTAAAATACACATGTTTTAATGACAACAGTGTAACGAGTCATAACATTATTCTCTAAACCAACATATCAGATATGATTTTAAGTTCATGGTATACATGTTGGGGTACTCTTTAAAATTTTATGTTAATTGCATTGCTTTTGGAGAAAGAAAGTGTTTTGAAGTCCTTAGAGAAATCTGTGTACCAGTCCTAAGTTTCTACATTATGTACTGGTACACATTAGTGTCTTGTATTAGTTTTCTGAGATGAAAACCATGTTAAGATATTACTGTCCTAAATTGTAGTACTGTAACAGGACAATCCAGTCCATACAAGCTAACAGGTACCGTCAACAACAGGCACACTTTAACCGATATTACAGTCCATAAACACGGTTTTGTAGCTGCTGTTATCGTCCACAAACAACGACACCTCTGGTCTGGAGTCTATACAACCTTGTAGCGTCCCTTATTCATTGGCTGGTATGACGTTTGCTGTAAAATAAAAGCAAAGTAGCAATTATCTCAACAAAATAAACGTTCTGTCTTGGAACCTGTCCGTTTTGGATCATTCTAAAATGATTTACATTTAATCCTTGTGACATATTTTTGTATATTTTGAAAAGATAAATAGGATAGTAAAAAGTTTATCAAATACTCCTGTTATGTCCCTGAATGGTGAACTGTAATATCAATAAATGTTAGAAGTTAATACACTGCATACACCTAGAAGTAGCAGTTGATAATGGCTACATACACTTTGCTGTAAATTGCAGGATAATATCTGGATGCCAGGGTGATATATTTAATATCACTGCCAGGGTGATATATTTAATATCACTGCCAGGGTGATATATTTAATATCACTGCCAGGGTGATATATTTAATATCACTGCCAGGGTGATATATTCATGAGTATGCACCTAAAAATAGCACAAACTGGGATTTCATTTTCAAAATAAAATTTTGAGTGGAAAGTTTTTGCTTTGAAGGTTCCATTTGTCTAAGAGCTCTTACTTAAGTATATGTTTTGAGCTCTCAATATAGAAGATTAATCTCAATTTCTTCACCCTACAGAAACGTCCATCTGGCCCATTGGGATTAATGTCTTTTAACTTGTATGTAATTAGGTGTTATACAACAAAGCAGTTATTAACATCTGTTCAGGTTGATACCATGATTTGTTAACCTGAGGATGATTATGGTTCCCGTACCACATTATAACACTATATACGACATTGAGAGGTAAGAGTTTGTGCGAGTGTAGTCTACTAACCAGCCTGATGAGCTCTTCCTTGATGAGACGCGTTATCTCCTTCTTGGCCTTCTGTATAGCCATATCACTAGTAGCCTCTATAGCTAGGTACAGTTTCCTCTCACCCTCCTTCACTTCTTTGCCAGGTAAGAAATATGTTCCTCTCACCGTGATCCCAGCTTCCGAGTACTCGCAGATCTGGGCAAGAGCCTCCTGATATGAAAGCAAGTCAGATTGTTGATTTTAATAATTGTAGCTAGTTTACATAAAATCCCTTTCATACATTAGTCATATGTTTAGGCAGTGAAGAACAACAATTCAGCAACACTTATATATTCCAATCTTGATGCCAAGTTGATTTGCTCTGTTTCACCCTCTGTAACGTGGTGAATTTATCAGATCTGTGAATATTAATACAAAGAATAGCATAGTAAAGGGCAAAGTCCACACAGAGTTAAATACATATTCTATCAATTAAGGGCAAACAATTGGCTTGGCGAACATTTCTCTGTATACAGTCCCTAGAGTCCTGATTGAGACTGACCTTTGACGTAACTTTCCAGCGTGCAGTCTGTGGGAAGTCATTGATCTCCAGCTCTTCCTCGTAGCGTTTGAAAGTCTCCGCATTAGTGTCTGCACCCTCATCCTCTTCTGTTTGTGGTCGGTATCCAAGCTTGGCATTTATCTTCTCTGCCATTTGTTCTGCTATCGTCTTTGACTGTAAACAGAAAAATAACATGAATATATACAACACCATCAGTTGTATGTAGCTTAGGGGGCTAAATCCTATGTACACAGCATAATCTTCAATAACACAAGTTGAGCACGCCTTTTAAACTGGTCCATAGTTAACTAATATCTGTATAGCTATGTTCATTTAAAAAACTGCTATGTGATGTCCTTTCTTTATGCACAATATGTAACTTGGTCATCTCCTGGGCATAAAAATACCAGTTCATGTTGGTGTTTCATACATCTATCTAGCCATTTTGTTAAATACAAATTTTTTCGATGTTATGAGAAATCCTGAGAAATAATTGGCACCAGAGACAAGACTATTGAGTATTGGAGTGAGATGAGACAGTGTTGAGTGTTGGAGTGAGATGAGACAGTGTTGAGTGTTGGAGTGAGATGAGACAGTGTTGAGTGTTGGAGTGAGATGAGACAGTGTTGAGTGTTGGAGTGAGATGAGACAGTGTTGAGTGTTGGAGTGAGATGAGACAGTGTTGAGTGTTGGAGTGAGATGAGACAGTGTTGAGTGTTGGAGTGAGATGAGACAGTGTTGAGTGTTGGAGTGAGATGAGACAGTGTTGAGTGTTGGAGTGAGATGAGACAGTGTTGAGTGTTGGAGTGAGATGAGACAGTGTTGAGTGTTGGAGTGAGATGAGACAGTGTTGAGTGTTGGAGTGAGATGAGACAGTGTTGAGTGTTGGAGTGAGATGAGACAGTGTTGAGTGTTGGAGTGAGATGAGACAGTGTTGAGTGTTGGAGTGAGATGAGACAGTGTTGAGTGTTGGAGTGAGATGAGACAGTGTTGAGTGTTGGAGTGAGATGAGACAGTGTTGAGTGTTGGAGTGAGATGAGACAGTGTTGAGTGTTGGAGTGAGACTTACGGCCACTTGTGGAGCAGCTCCGTCTCCAGTTAAGATGGACTTGGCAGCCTGCTGAGTGATATCCTGGGCGTCTGGCCCTATCTTCTTCGCCATGTTGATCTTGGCAGCCAAGCGTTTAGCCAGCTCAAGCTTTTGTTGGTTGGAGACTGTTGGTGCTGCAGCCATCGGTTGCGGAGTCTGGGAAGGTACTGTAGGCTTAGCCACATCAGTGACTCTCTTAACACTGGCAAACATATCCTCAATCTGCTGGTCAATCTGTCGGTAAAGTAAGATGATAATGGCGTCAGGACAACATAGTATCATATGCAATAAGACAAACAGATGCTTTGGAAACTGAACATTTTAACAAGGTATCTTGTAGTAAATAGTAGCAATCCCAGCTTGTGAAATAAATAAAAGAATTTTTAAGGCAAGACAGTTATTTCTGGGTTATATTGACAAATACTAGAAGCTTCATTCAGATATCATTTACACAAACACTCAGGTAGTTATAACCAAGCATAAACAAACATACAAGCAGTACCTTGTTAAAATTGTAACAAGAGGCCCAGAGGGCCTGCATCGGTCACCTGGATATCTAAGCAAACATGGCAAAATATTCTCCAACTGAGATCCAAGGGAATATGCCAGACCCCAAGGCCAATCCTTGTAGCATATCTGTATAAGATTGTTCATGCCCAGCAATTTTATGTTTTGGGGATCTCAACTGTTTCTAAGCTGTGACTCTGAAAATAGGTCCCTAGGGTTGTGGCCAGGCCCCAGGATCAATTCTAATATCATGACTGCATTTGTCTCTTTTTGCCCAGCATTTGTATTTATAGTTTTTAGCTAAGGCGTTAGCCGCCAGCTATTGGTATTACTTTAGTTAATGAGCTCAAGATATTCATAAATGTCGTTTTCACACAGACGGCCTCTAGCGATAATCACTGGTACTAAATTGAATCATATACCGGACCTACTGTCTTTATTATGCGTAACTTTGGACTCAAATGCACTTGAATGGCTTGTAAATATCATTCCTTTTCTTTATAGAACATATTATCTTATCACAACGTCGTATTCTTATCGAAAATGCACCCTGTTTATCTCAATTGGGAACTGCTACTTGACTGTAGGTCATGCATGCTACACGCAACTTCCGGTAAAAATACTTCAGTTAAAGAGCTCAGATATTCATAAACGAGACATAACGTCACCTTCTAGTAATACTAAACAAACTGCAAATAAAATCCATTACCACGGACTCAAGTTCACTCAAACGTCATTGGATATAATCTTATTCTTAGTTAGAACTAAGTATCCTTCTAAAACTTCGTATTTACTCTTGGAACTGTCGCTGGATTAACCCTTTACACGGAAATATTGTCCTGTGATTGGCTAAAATTG